>NC_090241.1:37949171-38249171 GCF_024489055.1 Chanodichthys erythropterus
CTTCCGGCTACGTTTAATGAACTCATTGACCTGGCGCTCAGGGTGGACGCTCGGCTGACCAGGGTCGAGGGAAGGATTCCAGCCCAGAGGAGCGCGGAGGGGATTCGCTCCAGCAGCGCGGACACGGTCAGCCCCATTCAAGATCATGAGCCCATGCAGGTGGGTCGAGCTCGGCTTTCCCGGGAGGAGCGGGAGAGGCGGAGGTCCCAAGGACTGTGTTTGTACTGTGGTGGAGCCGGTCATTTCGCCTACAACTGCCCGTTAAAAGGGCAAGCCCGGCAGTAAGTTTGAGGCTACTGTCGGGTGGGATCTCCGCCGGAAAGCCATCAACCACATCCAACCTCCTCCCGGTGAGACTGGGATGGTCCAATCATCTTCACGACTGCAGTGCACTCCTGGATTCCGGTGCTGAAGGTAACTTTTTGGATAAATCTCTCGCCATAAGACTTCACATTCCTTTCAAACCTCTCACCAACAGTATCGCCGTGCATGCACTCAATGGACAGATTCTCCCCACTATTTTTTACAGCACCGAGAACGTCACCCTGATCACCGCCGGAAATCACACAGAACAGACTTCTTTTTTCATTTTTGATTCCCCTCAGACCCCCGTTGTCCTTGGCCACCCATGGCTCACCAGACACAACCCCCGGGTAGACTGGATCCAGAACTCCATCGTGGCCTGGAGCGAGCAGTGTCATAAGTCTTGTCTTGTCTCTGCCCGTCCGTTTCTGTTTCTGTTTTACAGGAGGAAGCAGTGGATCTGTCTAACGTGCCCGTTGAGTACCTTGACCTGAAGGAGGTGTTCAGTAAGTCTAGGGCTGCTTCTCTTCCTCCGCACCGTCCCTACGACTGTGCTATAGACTTATTGCCAGGAAAGTCTCCGCCTAAAGGCAAGTTATATTCACTTTCGGTTCCTGAAAGGGAGGCTATGGAGAAATATATTTCTGATTCACTGGCAGCTGGGTTCATCCGCTCTTCCTCTTCTCCAGCGGGGGCGGGGTTCTTTTTTGTGGGGAAGAAGGACGGGTCCCTGCGACCTTGTATTGACTACCGGGGGTTGAACAACATTACGGTAAAGAATACCTATCCTTTGCCGTTAATGTCTTCAGCTTTCGAGAGGTTGCAGGGAGCGTCCATTTTCACAAAATTGGATTTAAGAAATGCTTATCATTTGGTTCGCATCAGGAAGGGGGATGAATGGAAGACCGCTTTTAACACCCCTAGGGGGCACTTTGAATACTTGGTTATGCCGTTTGGGCTTTCCAACTCCCCAGCGGTCTTCCAGGCACTCGTTAATGACGTGCTGAGAGATATGGTTGATCAGTTCATATATGTCTACCTGGACGACATATTGATTTTTTTTTTTTCCTCTTCTCTCCAGGAGCATGTTCAGCACGTCCGACGAGTGCTTCAGAGGTTGGTAGTGAATGGGCTTTTTGTCAAGGCGGAGAAATGCGTTTTTCATGCACAGTCTGTTCCTTTCCTAGGGTACATCGTGTCGACTGAGGGAGTACGCATGGATCCTGAGAAGGTTAAGGCTGTGGTGGATTGGCCAAGTCCAGATTCCCGTAAGGCCCTACAGAGGTTTCTGGGGTTCGCCAATTTTTACCGGCGGTTCATTCGCAACTTCAGCCAACTAGCCTCGCCTCTGATTGCCTTGACCTCTCCCAAAACTACGTTCAGGTGGTCAGACGCAGCCAAGGCTGCGTTTGCCAAACTGAAGGCCTGCTTCGTTTCAGCCCCCATTCTTGTTGCCCCTGATCCATCACGGCAGTTTGTGGTAGAGGTCGACGCATCAGAGGTGGGGGTAGGTGCAGTGTTATCCCAGCGTTCTTCCTCAGACGATAAGATGCATCCGTGCGCGTTTCTTTCTCATCGATTGTCTCCCGCCGAACGCAACTACGACATTGGTAATAGGGAGTTGCTGGCAGTCAAGTTGGCTTTGGAGGAATGGCGCCATTGGTTGGAGGGTTCTGGGGTGCCTTTCATTGTATGGACAGACCACAAGAATTTAGAATATATCAGAACTGCCAAAAGGTTGAACTCCAGGCAGGCTCGGTGGGCACTTTTTTTCGGACGTTTTGATTTTACTCTCTCGTACCGCCCGGGTTCTAAGAACATCAAACCCGACTCTTTGTCTCGTATTTTTGATCGTTCCGAACGCCCGTCTACTCCCGAGTGTATTTTACCTGAGACGTTAGTGGTCTCCACTCTCACATGGGAGATCGAATCGAGAGTCAAGTCGGCTCTAGAAGGGGTAACG
This sequence comes from Chanodichthys erythropterus, assembly GCF_024489055.1. Lineage (NCBI taxonomy): Eukaryota > Metazoa > Chordata > Actinopteri > Cypriniformes > Xenocyprididae > Chanodichthys > Chanodichthys erythropterus. Next base: position 37,951,438 of record NC_090241.1, read on the forward strand.
CCTCCGCCCGAGTGTCCACCGAACCGCTTATTCGTGCCGGAGCAACTACGGTCCGTGGTCATTCAATGGGGTCATTGCTCCAACGTAGCGTGTCATCCAGGAGTCAGTCGAACTAAGTTTTTAGTCAAGCAACGATTCTGGTGGCCTCTCATGGCTCGGGACGTCCGCGATTTTGTATTGGCTTGCTCAGCCTGTGCCGTTGGCAAGACTTCCAATCGTTCCCCGGATGGGTTGCTTCAACCGCTGTCAGTCCCTTCGAGACCCTGGTCACATATTTCGCTAGATTTTATCACCGCCCTCCCGCCCTCCCAAGGGTACACTGTTGTTTTGACCGTAGTGGACAGATTCTCGAAGGCGGCTCATTTCATACCCTTGCCCAAATTACCATCTGCCAAGGAGACAGCGGTTACAGTCATTGACCACGTCTTTCGGCTTCATGGCCTCCCGATAGACGTGGTTTCTGACAGAGGTCCCCAGTTTTGGCAGGAGTTTTGTAGGTTGCTGGGGGCGACGGTTAGTTTGTCCTCAGGGTTTCACCCCCAGAGCAATGGCCAGACTGAGAGAGCCAATCAAGATTTGTCTGGTCTCTAAGAATCCTTCCTCCTGGAGTCAGCAACTTTCGATGGTGGAGTACGCACACAATACTTTACCAGTGTCGTCCACGGGCCTATCTCCGTTTGAGTGTAGCGTAGGTTACCAGCCACCTATTTTTCCTAGTCTGGAATCCGAAGTCGCGGTCCCCTCTGCTCACGCCTTTGTCCAGAGGTGCCACCGCACTTGGACGAGAGCCCGAGAGACTCTTCTCCAGGTGAGGGAGCGCACCAAGGCCAAGGCCGATCGCCACCGGTCAAGGCCTCCCGTATACGTCGTTGGTCAAAAAGTGTGGCTTTCAACTAAGAACATTCCTCTCCGATCCGTCTCTGATAAGCTTGCTCCCAAATTTATTGGTCCGTTTACTGTCACCAAGATCATTAGTCCGGTGGCAGTCCGCCTCAAACTTCCTCCAGCGTACAGGAGAGTTCACCCCGCCTTCCATGTATCCAAGATCAAACCCGTTTTTCATTCCGATATTAATCCGCCTGCTCCGGTTCCCCCACCGCCGCGACTCGTAGATGGGGAACCTTTCTATTCGGTCAACCGTATTCTGGACTCAAGGCGGAGGGGACGTGGATTTCAGTACTTTGTGGACTGGGAAGGTTACGGTCCGGAGGAGAGGAGTTGGGTTCCTGCCAGAGACATCCTGGATCACACCTTTATCGATGATTACAATCGACAGGTAAGGGAGTCGGGGAACGCCAGGAGGCGTTCCTAGGAGGAGGGGTACTGTCACGGTTCACAGATACATTGTTTCCTTCTTGTCGCGTGCTCTGTGTTGTGACAGCTGTGGGTGTGTTTGTGCTTGTGTGTGTGAGTGTGTTTGTGGGCGTGTCCAGGCCATGCGGCTCATCAGCGGATCCAGCTGCCGCTCATCGTCTCATCACCTGCTACTCATTCTCTCACCATATATATATACTCATCTCATTCTCAACTCCATTGTCAGATCGTTGTTTGGTGTTCTGTTCGTGAGTGTTTTTCGTCTGTTCCTGACCGGAGTTCCTGTTCATCTCGTCTTCAGTTCCAGTTGGTTGTCTACGTTGTTCGTTCTATGTCTGGACCTTGGATTTAATCTTCACGTCACTTCTCGTCACTATCATTCACCTTCAACGGATCATCTCAGTCCCTGCGTCACTGGAAGCCTGCACCATTCATTGACTGTTTGTGTCCCTCTGTTTCTCTTTGAATAAATCTTCATAACTTGCAATTGCTTCCTGTGATTCATCATGACATTAAGTACTTGAGTAAATGTAATTATTTACTGTACTTAAGTATCTTTTTGGCTACTTTGTAGCTGTACTGAGTATCAAAGATATTGGCAACTTTTACTCTCTACTTGACTATATTTTTGAGCAAGTAAATGTACTTTTTACTCCACTACATTTGTGATGCAATACATTAATTACATTTGTAATTTTACATTTACATTTAAATATTATATTTACATTTAACAGTTAACTTTTTCTGCTGCAGTTTGTTTCTGATATAAAGAATCGATATCACCATCTAAGGGCATTGAAGGTACTATATCTTGTGCATTTTGCTTTTACTCCCCCAAAACTTGTCAACAAGGCTACTTTACGTGAATGTGAGTGCATTAGCAGGTAGTCTCTGATCACAGGTGTTTCATTTATTAGATGAGGAATTGACTGCAGCTGGTGATGAGGCTCAAACCAACACCTACAGTAGATTTTTTTGACTATTTCATTTTACTTAACATTGTTTTATTTATCTGCTATATTGACAAGACTGTTTTGAAGGATATTGGTTTACTTATGGCCACTTGAGCTTAACTGAGACTTCAGAGTTTGTAAATGTTTTAAAGGTTGTTGTGTCGACCTTGATTTATTGCAATATTGAGGTGTTCAGTTTTATTTTGATTTTAGAAAATAAACTTGATTTCTCATCTTACAAATCAATTGTTTCTTATTTTCACTGGCAGTCAGCTCACCCCTCCCTTTCGAAGCAAAATGGAGAAGCTGCGGTGGCCGTCTTGCCGACACAAGTCAAAGATGTCAACGTCTGAGACAGCAGAGTGTCAAGCAAAGAGGTTTCTTCTTACTTTTAACAAAGAACGGTCTCTGCTTCTAATAAACCAGACGACTACTATTACTACTTCTTCTTCATGCGTTTTTAATATAGTGATGATGCAAGCTGCCTTAAAAAAACATGAACAAATTAGAAGAAGAACAACTGTAACAAAGGGGGACTCAGGCAGAGATCCATGTGCAAGCTTTTATTTACAGTGAGCATGGTTGTACAGGCTGGGTCGAACAGGGGCAAATAGGAACAGCAAGGGACAGGCAGAATCATAGTCAGGAAACAGGCAATGGTCAGGACAGGCAGATATCACTCACAGGACATTAGACAAGGCAAGGGTCAGGACAGGCAGCGACGGGTCAGGAACGGGTAACAGACAGGAACGGGTAACAGACAGGAACGGGTAACAGAAAGGAACGGGTAACAGACAGGAACGGGTAACAGACAGGAACGGGTAACAGACAGGATATAATCGCTCAGAAATGACACCAGAGTAATCAAAATTTGCGGTGAGGTGGTGTGTGTGAAAGTCCTCTATAGTCCTGGTAATGAGCTGCAGCTGGGTGTGGTGATCAGTGTAGTGTTCTTGGCTGTATGTGGCAACAGGTGATTGGTGTGGAGTGAACATGAATGGCAGAGAGGATTATGGGGAATGTAGTCCGGGAAGTGACAGGAACATGACAGGAACAGATGGTGATTGTGACAACAACATAGTGATGAAATGCGCTCTGTAGAGTGTTTGTCCATTTAAGGCTGCTGTAGAAACATGCCGGCGCAAAATGACGACTTGACATCAGAACATAGGAATAAATAATATAAATATTAGTCCTACAGTGGCATTACCATCAATTATTTTGGTGCATAAGATTGGTGCACAAACGATAGCTCATGGAGGTCAAAAAACACATGAAGTGTTAGGATAATACAACATCAGCAATCACAGAAATTCGCATTAAAGGGTTTGTTCACCCAAAAATTAAAATAATGTCATTAATTACTCACCCTCATGTCATTCTACACCTGTAAGACCTTTGTTCATCTTTGTAACAAAAATTAAGATATTTTTTGATGAAATCCAATGGATCAGTGATGCCTCTATTGAGAGATATTGTTGAAAAATCTTTTTTTTTTTTTTTTTTTAATAATTAAGGTTGAACCACTGTTGTCACAGAAACGGTCTTTGTGGCTCCCTCCGATCGCCACCTGAGGGCACCCTCACTGGAGTACTAACCATTCTTTGGACTACATTTCCCACACCACGTACCTGGACTGATTACACACACACCTGATCCTCATTCCCCGGACTATAAAAGACTCTTACACCCCTTCAAGTCTTGTTTTGCCTAGCTGACATTTCTGAGCATTTTTTTCCCTGTGTACTGATCTCCTGTGTATGACCTTGGACTGCCTCGAACCCCGGTTCTCTACCTGCTGCCTGCCTTGTGATATATCTGCCTGGTTACTGATTACCCCTGTCTTGTCTGCCGCCTGTCCTGACTTACTGCCTGGTATTGTTATTGATTCTGCCTTGTCTACTACACTGCTGTTGCTGGTATCTGACCCTTGCCTTTATGACCACGATTGTTTAATAAAAACAAATGAATCTCCCTGAGTCTGCTGCCTCGTTACAACTGTACTGTACATAAACTGTTTTAAATATGTTTTTAATACCTTTATGGATCCTGAGAGGAAACCGTGAATTTGCTCTCAATAGAGGCCACACTGAGCCATTGGATTTCAACAAAAATATCTTGATTTGTGTTCCAAAGATGAGCGTAGGTCTTGCTTGTGTAGAACGACATGAGGGTGAGTAATAAATGACATTTTCATTTTTGGGTGAACTAACCCCAAAGACGATTTTAATGTCAGTCTCAGTTAATAGTAAAGTAAATGTCTACATTTTCTGCTCACTTATGCAGGTTTATTTTAAGCAGCCACTTTTATAAAATCATTTGAAATTTACTTAAATAGAGTTTTTTTTAATAAACTTGAATTATATCAATAAATAATTAATCTAAAGGGTAACACTTTACAGTAAGGGTTGTATTAGTTAACATTACCTAACCATTAACAACACCTCTGTTCAGCATTAGTTAATCATTGTTAACATTAACTTGCACATATGTTAATGCATCTATTCATGTTAACAGTGCAAGTAGTTAACATCAGTTAATGCATTATAATATGAAATAATCAGAAACAATGCCTGTAAATAGCCTTAATGTTTTAAGGTTAACTTACTGTACATATTTACATTAGTTTATGTAAAAGTTGACACACTAAGGGTGAACATTTCTATCTCACCATCTTATCCTAGAGGTAAAAATGCCATTATGTACCATATTATTTAATTACAAGGCATTGATTTGGGCTGTAGGCCTAAACATAATTCCAAAGTGGAAACCATCTGAACATGAACAGATACGTTGTTAATATGCACTTCACTATCATTACTTACATTCAACAAAGCATTCATTAATGGAATATGTGAACCTTATTGTAAAGTGTACACTATTTCAACATTAACTGATGTGTTACTAACATTTGTAGACCCTTTATTATCATGACTTACCATTAACAAAGCATTTATTAATGGAATTTGTCAACCTTATTGTAAAGTGTACACTATTTCAACATTAACTTATGTGTTACTAACATTTGTAGACCCTTTACTTACCATTAACAAAGCATTTATTAATGGAATTTGTCAACCTTACTGTAAAGTGTACACTATTTCAACATTAACTGATGTGTTACTAACATTTGTTGACCCTTTATTAACATGACTTACCATTAAAAAAGCATTTAAATGAAAAAAAAAAAGTCTGTAATTGTTTAACCATTTTGTAGATTGTCTGCTGTGCAACACAGAAGGCATTTTCTCCTATGCAGCGACTGACAATGCATAAGATACAAAAAAATAAAAAATAAACATACATTCCCAAATCACAACTTTATTTGTTCGCTGTACTCCAAATCTTTATTTTGAGTACAGCAAAATAATGTTAATCCATAAGTTTGTAAGGAACAGATCCAAATTCTGCGCTTTTTCTGGCAATCTTCATCTTCATTCTCAGCAGCGACCGTCATAGTCAAAGTCTGCGCTCGTTATGATTCAAATTTGAAAGTAGCGCCCTCGAGAACCTTTACAGCATGGTTTACAGCACTGATATCAAACGCTAGCTGTGTCTCATTTCAAAGGCTGTGTCCTCCAGAAGTCGCATTTGAAGGCTGCATAAGTCATTGAGGCTGTATCGTTTCAGAAAAGTAAGCAGGACACTACCAAGATGCCAATGATTTTTTTGAGTCTTTCCAGAATGTACGGCAGTTGAATATGATAGATAAAGATTAAGTTGATGCAATTAGTATGTTAAAAAATGGAAACTCTCCAGGAAATTATGGACTCACCTCAGAGTTTTATAAATTATTTGGCAAAAAATAGCACCTTTTTTATTAGAAGTTTTTAAAGAAAGTACAGAAATAAAACATTTCTTCCCCCCACCTTATGTCCGGGAATGATTACCCTAATCCCAAAGCCAAACAAAGATCCCCTTCTCATAGACAATTGGCACCCAATCTCTTTACTAAATAAGGACTACAAAATAATAGCATTAGTTCTGGCTAAAAGACTAAATGTGTGCTAAAATGTGTGTTAAACTCAATTATTGATGAAATGCAGTCAGGATTTTTGCCTAACAGACAAATTTCGAACAACATACGTTTAATATTAAATACACTAGAGCATAATTTTTTGTTTCAAGCACTACATAGATTAGCTTTGGGGACCCCTTCTGTAATATAATCAAAATGTTGTATGTGAAAAGTAATAGTTCAGTTAAATTAAGTAATTGTACCTCTCCCAGATTTTTTTTAAATCGAAGTGTTGGACAGGGATGTCCAGTCTCTCCCTATATTTTCCTGATTGCAACACAATTTCTAAGCTCATACATCAAAACAAGCCATCTAAAAAGGCATCAGTATTGGAAATACAGAGATAATTATTACTCAGGTAGCGGATGATACTGCTCTGTTCTTAGAAGACTCTCTCCAAATGCCAACATTCCTATGTATTCTTCAGCATTTTTCTAAAGCTTCAGGCTTACATCTTAATCTTAATAAATGTGAATTACTTCCAGTTAAAAATAGTATGGCTTCTTCAATTAACGGTACTGCAGTTAAAAATTGGGTTACATACTGCAAATTTTAACCCTATTATTACAAAAACAAAATAAGGTTTAATTGCTGGCTACAGAGAGACCTTTCTTTGAAAGGCAGAAGTTTGCTTGTTAAAGCAGAAGGTCTATCTCGCCTTACTTATGCCGCTCAATCATTGTGTTAATAACCCCACATGTAAAGTAATCTATGGAATTTTATCTAAATATTTATGTAAAAACAAGCCCCATTATTTAAAGAAATCAGTAATAAGAAATCAGAAATAAATTTTCACAATAAGGGTGGTTTAAACTTTATTGACTTTAACTCATTGAATAATTAAAATAAATTGTCTTAATCGTTTCCTCAAAAATCCCATTTGGAATATTTTCCCTCATTTTGTCTTCTCACAGCTTGGTGGTGCAAAATTAATGTGTAACTATGATACTCAAAAACTCCCTGTCAAGCTCTCTAACTTTCACAAACAGGTTCTTCTGGCATGGACTCTTATTTACAAACATAACTTTTCTCCTCACCGGTGTTACATATGGAACAATAGGAATATTTTATTTAAGAATAAATCTTTGTTTTATAATCAGTGGTTCAGTAACGGAATATTTCATGTTGGTCATCTCTTTAACAAGGATGGTCTACTTTTTAGATATACAGAATTTCATCTACAATATAATACCTGTAACTCCCAAAGAGTTTGCAACTGTTATGGATGCTATTCCATCTGGCATATGTATGCTTTTCAGAAATTATACTTTATCTATAGAAACAATTCCCTTTCCTGAACCTGTTAACACGCCTATTGGTGAAATATTCTTATTTTAACTTTATTTTTTGAGAACATTGTCTCTCTGTGAAGTTTCAGCTCAAAATACCCCACAGTTTTTTTTTTAATTAATTTTTTTAACTGTCTATTTTGGGGCATCATTATAAATGGACCAATTCAGGGTACGCGGCCTCTTTAAATCTCGTGCTCCACGCCCCAAGAGCTCGCGCTTGCCTTAAACACCATAAACAAATTTCACACAACTAATATAACCCTCAAAATGGATCTTTACAAAGTGTTCATCATGCAACATGTCTAATCGCGTAAGTATAGTATTTATTTGGATGTTTACATTTGATTTTGAATGAGTTAGATAGTACTCCGTGGCTAACGGCTAATGCTACACACTATTGGAGAGATTTATAAAGAATGAAGTTGTGTTTATGCATTATACAGACGAAATAAAAATAACGACAGTCTTGTCTCCATGAATACAGTAAGAAATTATGGTAACTTTAACCACATTTAACAGTACATTAGCAACATGCTAATGAAACATTTAGAAAGACAATTTACAAACATCACTAAAAATATCATGATATCATTGATCATGTCAGTTATTATCGCACCATCTGCCATTTTTTGCTATTGTCCTTGCTTGCTTACCTAGTCTGTTGATTCAGCTGTGCACATCCAGACGTCCTGCCCTTGTCTAATACCTTTCATAATGTTGCGAACATGGGCTGGCATATGCAAATATTGGGGGCATACACCCCGACTGTTACGTAACAGTCGGTGTTATGTTGAGATTCGCCTGTTCCTCGGAGGTTGTTTAAACAAATGAGATTTATATAAGAAGGAGGAAACAATGGAGTTTGAGACTCTGTATGTCATTTCCATGTACTGAACACTTGTTATTCAACTATGCCGAGGTAAATTAAATTTTTGAATCTAGGGCACCTTTAAGAAAAAAATTTGGATCAGATTTTGACACTGAATGCTCCTTTTGTCAGAATGATACTGAAACATTTATTCATTTGTTTTGGGCATGTAACTTTACTTTTCAGCTCTGGAAAGATGTTAGTTCTTTTATTTCATGTATCTTACGAGGTTTTTCAATGAATCCTAAATCTGTTATTTTTGGTTTCTTTGCAGCGGATTCAAATGCCTGCTTTATAATAAACCTAATTCTCTTTCTATGTAGATTTTATATTCATAAATGTACATAAATGTCATAAACATTATTTACTCACAATTTCACTCTCACTTAACAAAAAAGCTCTTAAAACATGTAAAATTTGCACGGCCTACAAACTTTTTACTGTATTTAATGTGTAATTTTTATTCATTTGTGTGATGCCCTCTTATTTCATCTTATTTTTACTTATTTATTAGGTGCATTGAAAGGAATAATATCAATATACATCATCTGTACACGAGGTAGGGCCTTAAAAACATCAGCCAATCCTTTATGCGATCATCGCGTAAATGATTGGCCCTCTGGCTTGTCAATCACTGCCATTACGTTCCTTGTGAGAGACGTGCGCACTCCAGTAACTTTCCACAGGCGCCGCATGCAATGTTTTTGTAACAACTGCAGATTATGAGTTACCTGTGGTGAGACCGACATAATGAATTCACTAACCCGACACAGCCAATGCGAGTGGTAAACAAACACTTGTGTTCCAATACTCGTGCACAAGTTTTGGGAGGCGTTCCCTCGAAATGAGCTGTGAAGGAGGGGGGTTGTACTTACGCATGCGCTAATTTAAAAAACTAACTTGTTTTTTGTTTTAAACTTCTTAGTATCCTCCTCCTTTGTCTCTGTAACACAGGGGTTTCAAACTCAAATTGGCGGTCTCAAACTCAAATACACCTCATAGGAGGGCCATATTAACATTAAAGCTCAAGAAAGCGCAACATTTCAGAAAATTTACTTTCCTTTGCATTATTTCTCATTTACTTTCATTGGGGCAACTAAAATGTTTTTATACCTATACTATAAATATACTAAATGTAAACAGCAGTGTCTCTTTCATTGTTACAGAGTGTAATATAATCAACTTTATTTTGCCAAAAAATAAAAAGCTCTCATACATACATTATTAGATTTTAACATCTAGTGGAAGTATTTTCCCTTTATGTTAGCTTAAATAACATTGAAATCTTGCACTGAAGAACACTGTACTGAACAAATACAATCCCTGAATACATTTGTACACTCTTCTGTTTCTTGACAGACACCTGCAGCGCTTCTGCTCACACAGCCTGAGACACATTTGTCCAAGATGCCGTTTGAACATCGGTAACGTTTAATGGTTGCATCGGACGCGTTTCGGTGGTTTTAAATCGACGCTCGTGACTTAAAGTCAAGAGCTTTTGTGATTTAGGCAAGCGCGCTCATAATAGAAGCGACGCGGTTGAGAGCGCGGCTCATGGTTACATAGCAACGACAGACGCTACTGGAGCAAAAGCGCATTAGAAAGAAGGAGAATGCGGCGCGGGCGCTTATGTGACGCGATATGTGAATGCCCCCATAGAAAAGTTTTTCTTTGCATATCAGTCATAATGTCCCGCGTGCCGGCAGTTTGAGACCACTGCCATAAGTGATAACAAAATAAAACAAAGTTTTTAGAATAACTCGCGGGCCGCACTAACACTAAACTTTGATGTCAGGTGGGGGGCCACAAAATATCATCCCGTGGGCCTCAAGTGGCCCGCGGGCCGCGAGTTTGAGACCCCTGCTGTAACAGATATCTCTTGTACATAAGCCAGCTCCTCAAGTATAACCAAAATAAAACAAGTAAATACATTTTCTTTTCAAATTACTTTAAAAATGTATTAATCATTTTCATTCATTTGCTGAGAGCGAAACGAGGCTGCTGTGACCGTGTTGGCATAGCAACGATATACTTCCTGTTTCCTTTCCTGCCTGTGTGTCTGGTATTATTAAGTTATTATTCCTGCCTGCTATTATTAAGCACATGTTCATTTATAATGCAAATTTAAGATGTCTACATGAGTTCTGGGCAGGTCTAACATTATTGTGTAGTTTGGTCATGTGACCACACAAATTTATTTCCTGGTACTGCCATCTTAACACAAAAGCTCAGAAATAACAGTTATGTTTTCTAAGTAAATTTTTGAATTGCTCATACATTTTTTGCACACATTATCATGAAAGGGTTATCTATACATATATATTGAAATTATATTAATACATGGTTTATTCTGTTGTCAGACTGCAGATAAATGAAGACGGTCACAATTGTGACCGGTGGTATAACACAGGGAGTCTATATGCTCATATATGCTATTCTTATAAACTCTCTTTCAGACTGACCGTCAAGTTTTGGACTTACTTGATCCTTGGTGACGTCCGTCCTTCCATCTGTCTGTCTGTCTATCTATCTATCTATCTATCTATCTATCTATCTATCTATCTATCTATCTATCTATCTATCTATCTATCTATCTATCTATCTATCTATCTATCTATCTATCTGTCTGTCTGTCTGTCTGTCTAAATTCAAATTCAAATTCAAAATTGCTTTATTGGCATGACTGTAAATCATACAATATAGCCAAAGCATACATAAAACAATAATAAAAACATCTGTATAATATAAGAAAATAATATCAAATATTATAACATAACTTAAACTTAAATTAACAGTGTAACAAATTATAACATGTCTGAACATTTGATACCACAGTGTTTAAACAGTGTGGTGGACGGTAGGGAAACACACTGAGGTCAGACACACATATTACACACATTCACCTGCTGTCTCTCAGGCTGTGGCATGTCCACACGTATCTCGCAGCCAGTGCTGCTGTCGGTCCCTCCCCTAATATTAACTTTATTTGTTCTACTTCAGTCATGACTGTAAAGTTCTTTATTAAGTTACTGAATTTGGTGAAGTAGAGATCTCTTATAGGTGTGTATTTGTGGCATTGAAGGAGGAAGTGCATCTCTGTCTCGATCTGCTCGGTCCTGCAGTGAACACATACCCTTTGCTCTCTGGGTAACCAGCCCTTTCTGTGTCTGCCGGTCTCGATGGCTAGACTGTGCTCACTGAGCCTGTACTAGGTCAGGATCTGTCTCTGCTTTGTGTCTTTGACACTTTGGAGATATTTTTCTAATTCATTATTTGATTTTAGAGTTCGATAGAATTGTAATTTACTTTGTGTGTTAGTTTCCTCATCCCACTGTTCCAGATATGTATTTTTAGTTTGTTTAAAATTTGTTTTATTTTTATGATTGGATGAGAAGCAGTGCTGGTCTGAGACTGGTTAGTGTTAGCAGAGTTAGTCAGGTTAGTAAATCTCAGAACCAGCTGACTGAGGGGACTTTTTTCGGGGTTCAGTTCTTGGGTTTGTAAAGCTTTTTTTTTTTTTGGCATATTAATAATCAATGGAAATCAGCCTAATTCTGCCCTACATGTATTATTGGGTGTTCTTCTTTGTAGTTTGAGAATAATTTTGCAGAATTCTGTGTGTAGGGCTTCTGTTGGATGTTTGTCGCATCTAGTGTAGCTCTGATCAATGAGTGGACCCCAAACCTCACTTCCATACAGCGCAATGGGCTGAATCACACTATCAAAGATTTTGCACCAGATTGGAATTGGTAAGTCAAGAAGATATCTATCGATCTATCTGTCTGTCTGTCTGTACTTATTTATTTCAGTTTATAATTAAGTTTTTAATAATTATCATCCAATTTCCTACAGTTTGTCATCTGTCTGACTATCTTTCTGTCTGACTGTCTATCTGTCTGATTATCTGTCTGTCTATCTATTTGTCTTTCTGACTGTTGACTGCTCCGTCCACACTCACTCCCAGCATGCACTCACACAGAGAAAGAAAGAGAGAGAGAATTTGAATTCGAAAAAGCCATTTATTACTATAGATCACACTTCATTGTACAGAGTTAACAAAACAGAAAATTACCTCAGTACCAAAGAAATCAATAAAAAATACAAATAAATAAATTACACCAAATAAATCCTCTTCAACAACAGTAGATATTCCATTACCACACCATTTCATTTCAAATGTTAAAAGATCATTTGTAGACTTATGAAAACAAAACTCTATCAACACTTGTGATTTCACCAAATTTAAAAACAGTATTACTACATCTTCACCAGAACATCTTTCAACCTTATTTTTCCTGCTCATATAAATGGCCAGTTTTGCCTGACCTTTTACCTCGAGCAAACTTAAAACCAAAAATGAAAATCCTCATGGAAAACAATTCGCTAAAAGAAATAATAATTTTTTTTTAACCAACATCGAAAATAAAGGTTTTAGTCTGTCACATTCCATAAAAGCATGAAAATCTGTTTCTCTTTTTGAGCAGAAAGGACAATCAGCATTAACTTCAGGATTAAGAACTGAAATAAAAGCATTAACAGCGAGAGCACAGTGAAGAAGCCCCACTGCATGTCCCCTGCCCTTTTAGATAAAAGTTGCTTATACAGTGAGTTCCACTCAGGTTTCACATGCTCTTCAACACCCAATACTCTGCACCACAGCATGTCAACTTTATCATTCAGTATCATTCAGTATCTTTTTATTAAAAACTTTAACACATATTTTATAAAAATCTTTGCCAGTGGCTTTTAAAAAATCCAAACACAATGGTCTTTCAGCATATAAAAAAGGTCCACTACAACCAACTAACTTAGGTGACATGGTAATCATAGGAAAACACTTATTATTAGAAGGTGTATTAGGAGTGTTAACTTCCCCATGTCTGTCCATCAGCAAACCTTTTTCTTCAATACTGAACAACAATTTCCAGTTCTTTAGCATTTGCTCAACAGTCCGCAACGACCTGACCTTTAGACAAGAGGCCACATCTTTTGTTCTTTCAAAGTCCATTCCAGCTACATGAATCAAACGTCCAATCTGTGAATTCCGCAACAGTACATTAAGTCCATCAAAGGAGCAATTGTCATTTGTTAAATCAAAACAAGCTCCGTTTATTAGTGGCTACTCCAAAAGCCAGTGAAGAGAAAGTGTTGTCTCATTTCTCTGTGATTCAGAGACTCAATAAAACACTGGCTGTAACGGAGCTGGACTCAGGCAGGGATCCAAATGCAAAGCTTTTATTAAAAGTGAGCGTGGTCGTACAGGCAGGGTCAAGACAGGAGCAAACAGGAACAGCAAGGAACAGGCAGAGTCGTAGTCAGGATACAGGCGGTAAATCAGGACAGGCAGATATCACTCACAGGTTGGTATACAAAGAACAGGTCAGGGGTAGGCAGCAGACGATCATAAACAGGTAACAGGCAGGAACGGTAACAACAGACAGGCAGACAGGATATTAGTCCGCTCAGAATTGTATCACTGGGAAAACAAGACTTCACAATCAGGTGGTGTGTGAGTGAGTCTCTTATAGTCCAGGTAATGTGCTAAGCTGTATGTGGCAACAGGTGATTGGTGTGGAGTGTGCATGTGACTGGCAGGGAGGATCAGCGGAGATGTGGCGTGTCTCTAGGCGATCAGCGGAGATGTGGCATGACTCTGGGCGATCAGCGGAGACGTGACATGACTCTGGGCGATCAGCGGAGACATGACGTGACTCTGGGATGACAGCGGGCTGCTCTGGGATGACAGCAGGTTCGGGCTGGCAGACTGGTCCATGGCCAAAAGAGCTTGAATGCATCCTCCAGGCATGCAGGACAGCCAAAACATAGAATATGAAGACATCCCTCTTGTCCATGACAAGACTGACAGGACTGACAGGAAGAGCATGCAGGGATGGAGCGGACTCACAGGCTGGAGCGGGCTCTGGAAGATCAACGGTGGCTTGACTTGGCTCATGAAGATCAACTGTGACTTGACTTTGCTCATGGAGATCAACTGTGACTTGATTTTGCTCATGAAGATCAACCGTGACTGGATTTAATAGGGGAAACTGCAAAAACGTGAGTAAAACAAACAAATTACACAAAAGGTTGGAATTGAATGTGTTCCTTACAACTTGTCAATTAAACCTAATCCATTGACATGCAGCCTGCAGTCGTGTTTCCTAACATTTATATGTGCCTGATTTCTACGGCGGGGAGACACAAAGCAAATCTGCCTGTGAATATTTTATATAACTACAATATCCGTAGGTTTAAATTCACGTAATCACTTATATCAATGTTATATCGTCATATTGTCCAGCCCTAAAACATATATAGTTTTATAGTATAGTTTTTGTCAGTGTTGTTTATTGAAAAAAACCCAATTATGCAGACTATAAGATGGAAAATATTTAATTGATGAGTTGTCAAACTAATATATAACAATACAATATATACGGTACGATTTTACCTCATAATCCAACAATTTGACACAAAATGATAACTGCAAATTAATAATTCTCTGCCTGGAGTCGAGCTGTTTCTGAGAATTGCAGTGATCCATTTGCTTTTTTTTCCCTGTTTCTTTCTGCAGTTTTTAAATATATACCTCAGGGTTTGTGTCAAAGCTATTTGTACAGTCAATCACAAAGCTCTTACCCGTTTTGGATGTGTTTTGTGTGTTTTCCGCGACATTCACGCTGAAAACCAATGCTGCTCAACAAGGGGCTCACACACCGGATGCGAAGCGTAGCGCCGCAACACGTCTTTCAAATTCGAACGCATTGTTTTATATTTTTTTCTGAGTCATAGCTGGGCGTCGCGGACAGGTGCCGAATGTGTTCGAATTTTAAAGACGTGGCGAGGCGCTGAGCTTTGCGTCCGGTGTGCGAGCCCCTTCAGTCTTTTGCCACTCAGTGGCCATGACCACAGTTGTAATGGTCGACAGTGATGTCACGTGCATACCCTCTATAAGTGCACAATCAGGCCAGTCTGCATAATAGGTAATATCCAGAAACTCTGAATGTGGTCCTCCAGGGTACTATTACCTTGACGAAGGCGGATGAGACGTACAGCTGGGTCCATGCTGATGCTGGATGTGACAGAAACACTCACAAAAGCTGCTGGATCTTGGTGTGGCGAAGTCTTCTGTAACTGAGCTGGACTCAGGCAGGGATCCAAATGCAAAGCTTTTATTAAAAGTGAGTGTGGTCATACAGGCAGGGTCAAGACAGGATCAAACAGGAACAGCAAGGAACAGGCAGAGTCGTAGTCAGGATACAGGCAGTAAATCAGGACAGGCAGATATCACTCACAGGTTGGTATACAAAGCACAGGTCAGGGGTAGGCAGCAGACAATCGTAAACAGGTAACAGGCAGAAACGGTGACAGACAGACAGACAGACAGACAGACAGACAGACAGACAGACAGACAGACAGACAGACAGACAGACAGACAGACAGACAGACAGACAGACAGACAGACAGACAGACAGACAGACAGACAGACAGACAGGATATTAGTACGCTCAGAATTGTATCACTGGGAAAGCAAGACTTTCCAATCAGGTGGTGTGTGAGTGAGTCTCTTATAGTCCAGGTAATGTGCTAAGCTGTATGTGGCAACAGGTGATTGGTGTGGAGTGTGCATGTGACTGGCAGGGAGGATTATGGGAAATGTAGTCGTTTTTCTGAATGAACATTTCATCTCCCAGATACACTCCTAAGAACTTAAAACCTCCTGTTCCCCAGGTTAAACCATTGGGAAGAATTGGTTTCCCCTTTTGACTGCTTCACTCTTGTTCCAATTCACTTTTGCTGATGATAAAATTTTAAAATCTTCTAAAACTTTCATTAAAACCTGCACATCATTTTGTCCATTAATTAAAACCACCACATCATCAGCATAGGCCGACAAAGAAATACTATTTTCACAAATAGGTAGATTCAAACCACAAATATTTTCTTAATTTTTGCAACAAAGGTTCTATAGCAAGGGCATATAACATTCCAGACAAAGAACAGCCCTGTCTAATACCCCTACAGACTTTAAAATTAGTGCATAAGCCACTGTTTATCTTAAGCACACTTTCAATTTCACCATAGAGCACTTTCACTATATCAATAAAATCCTGACAGAGTCCAAGGGCTTCTAAAGTTCTCCACAAATAAGAGTGTTCAACCCGGGTGTGTCTCATGCGTTCTGAAAAGTGAAGCCACGGGCTCTTTGATCGCCCCCTGGAGGCTGGATGCAGTACAGGTCATAAACCCCGCCCTCTCAATGCAGTCGAATGAGACTTCAGCGAAAACTTAAAAATAAATTCTGCTTCAAATAAAACTTTCTGAAAGATGGTTTTGGTCATTTAAGGTAGTTGTTATCACACTGATATATATTCAATTGTTCGTTTTTTTTTATAATTTAGATTTTAGCTAGCAATTTGATGCTATAAAAACGGGGCGTGTCGTCATGATTCGAAGTTGATTGACAGCTTGTCTGAGGACTGTCGGAGCTTCGAGGGGAGATTGAAGATGTATTAACTGTTAATTTTTGATTTCTTTGTTATTTAACACCAACAAAATGAGTTGTTCAGCAGTAAACTGTACTAACCGACCTACAGGATCTGACGGATCACTGAACTTTTTTTCTGTAACATCAAATGTGGGCGTTATAAGCTAATTAATAAATGTTATTAGTTAAGATAACACACCTAATGTAAACCATGTCGGGAAAAAGCAGGTGATCGTTATCTGGCAGTTACTTATTATTTTTATGGGTATAAAATAATAATTAGCAGGACAAAACTAATGATAGCTTACTCTAATAACAGCAATCGATCTCCTGTAACGTTAGTTGAACTTGATTTAAAATGGCAGGACCGTTTCTGACGATTTAGAGTTGTTTCTAGTGGCATATTATATTGATTTTATCTACTGAATTTGCTGTTTCAAAAATATTATTGCTCTAGAAACAGAATAGCCTATTATTTTATAGGTAGACTTTTAAATAGTGTATACTTTTTATAGTCTATTTAAAATACATGAATGATGACGCAGTCGTCTGGGCGGAAGTTTGATATCGCGACTCCGCCTCCGGCTCAACTGACGATTCCTTCTGCGCATGCCCAGGCTCCAAACTTTTTTTTTTGACGTATTGCGTAACGTGTCAGCGCCCATTCATCAGCCCATTTTGGCTTCAGTTCAATACAATGGAAGGAAGCGGCGTCGCGTCATCCATCTTTTTTTACAGTCTATGGTTCAACCCTATCAAAGGCCTTTTCTTGATCTAGTGAGATAAGTCCATTATCAATGTTGAGCACCATGGAGACATCAAAAATATCCTGTATAAGGGCAACATTGGATGTACCACCTAGCTAGCTGTACCGCTAGCTAACCTATTAGCTAAAACTTTTGAGAGCAATATATAATCATAGCAAAGGAGCGAAATGGGATGCCAATTCTTAATTTCTAAAAGATGTCCTTTTTTGAGGAGAAGAGTGATGACTGCTCTACGGCTACTCAGTGGCAACCGGCCTGTGCTCAAACTGTCATTAAGCACGCAAAAGGTCCTCCCCATCCTCTGTCCAAAAAAACTTGAAAAATTCAACTGGAAGGTCGTCAATTCCTGGCACTTTCCCAGAATCCATGCCTTGAAGGGCCTTGTGCAACTCCCCCAGGCTTTTTTTATTTATTTATTTTTTTTTATGATTTATTTCTTAATTTTAAATGTTTTACAAACAATAAGTCACAAGAAAGTATGACATTGACAGAGTTACAATGCAGATACCAAAACAAAACAAAGAAAAAAAGAAAAAAAAGTAAATAAGTAAATAAAAATAGATTAAATAAATAAATAAATAAATAAATATCTATAAATATAATGTGACGAGAATGAGAAAAATGTACACAAGCAGGCGTACAGAAAAAGATATACAAGTAAACCTGTATATTTACATCCCAGAGCAAGTCATAAAGATTCCAGAGGGTTACAAACTAAACAACCAGAGAGTATGTGTTACAGATCCCTTGTTCCCCTGGACTCCATTTCCCAAGATCCTCCTGTTCTCCACACCTGCACCCACTTCCTCGTCATCTCCCCATCTTCACGGATCACCTGCACCTGGACTCTCTCATTAGCACACCCTTTATAATGCACTCACCCCCTGCACTCCTTGTCTGTCCTGAATGTTAGTTTGATGTGTTGATGTGTGTATCCTCGCTACTATTGTGAATAAACGCTCTACTTTGTGGATATCTGCTACCGACTCATCTCTACCACACCAGCGCGTAACAGAAGGACAGACCCAAACCGCTGGATATCCACAAGCCAACAGATGGGGTTATTTCTGATTCCTGTGGCTCCAGCTCCCCCACAGCCTCTCACGCCGACATCAGCGGCTGACCAGCTCATCAGCATCTTCCAGGTGGGACGTTCGCTGGAGAGGTATGTGGAGGAGTTTGTTGAGTTGGCTTATTTGACAAACTGGTCGGATGCTCGGTTGATCGCCCTGTTTTTGGATGGACTGGACGAGGACACTATCCGTTTTGAAGAACCTGTCGATTATGTTTCCTTAACTGATGCTATAAATTTAGTTTTGTATTTAAATTGCTCCAATTTCTTGGTCCAAGAGGTTCAGGATATGTGTCCATCTCGTCCAGTTCCCCCCGAAACAGAGGTGGCCAGGCCAGTTTGTCAAGCTCCATCTTCCTCCACATACCCCTCCAGGGAATGTTTCCCCTGTGTCCTGCCGGGCCCACAAATCTCCTCTGGGCCCGGTACATCCAAAAGGAGGAAGAGGAAGAAGGGCGAGCGCTCTCCAGTCTCCTGCGAACCAGTCTCTCCAGTCTCTCCAGAGCCCGCTCCAGTCTCTCCAGAGCCCGCTCCAGTCTCTCCAGAGCCCGCTCCAGTCTCTCCAGAGCCCGCTCCAGTCTCTCCAGAGCCCGCTCCTGTATCTCCAGAGCCCGCTCCTGTATCTCCAGAGCCCGCTCCTGTATCTCCAGAGCCCGCTCCTGTATCTCCAGAGCCCGCTCCAACCCTGTGCGAGCCGCCAGATCTGGACTGGCTTATTGACGTTTTTCACGAGCCCTCAGCTCCAGCCGCCGCCTACGAGCCCTCAGCTCCAGCCGCCGCCTACGAGCCCTCAGCTCCAGCCGCCGCCTACGAGCCCTCAGCTCCAGCCGCCGCCTACGAGCCCTCAGCTCCAGCCGCCGCCTACGAGCCCTCAGCTCCAGCCGCCGCCTACGAGCCCTCAGCTCCAGCCGCCGCCTACGAGCCCTCAGCTCCAGCCGCCGCCTACGAGCCCTCAGCTCCAGCCGCCGCCTACGAGCCCTCAGCTCCAGCCGCCGCCTACGAGCCCTCAGCTCCAGCCGCCGCCTACGAGCCTGCCGCTCCAGCCGCCGCCGCCGAGCCTGCCGCTCCAGTCTCCGCCGCCGAGCCTGCCGCTCCAGTCTCCGCCGCCGAGCCAAGTTCTCCAGTCTCCGCCGCCGAGCCAAGTTCTCCAGTCTCCGCCGCCGAGCCAAGTTCTCCAGTCTCCGCCGCCGAGCCAAGTTCTCCAGTCTCCGCCGCCGAGCCAAGTTCTCCAGTCTCCGCCGCCGAGCCAAGTTCTCCAGTCTCCGCCGCCGAGCCAAGTTCTCCAGTCTCCGCCGCCGAGCCAAGTTCTCCAGTCTCCGCCGCCGAGCCAAGTTCTCCATGCTCCACCGCCCTAAAGCCCACTCCTGCCCACAGAAACAATCCCTTCCTCAGACTTTTAAAGACTTGCCTTAAATTCCCCATGTATTTTTTGGGGGGGGGCCTAGTACCCGTTCCGGTACCTGTGGGTGGGGAACTCCTGGGCGGGGGTTCGGAAGCGCCAGAGCCCACCAGGGCTCCTGACCCTCCATGGCAGCCCGCTGCACCTGACCCTCCATGGCAGCCCGCTGCACCTGACCCGCCGTGGCAGCCCGCTGCACCTGACCCTCCGTGGCAGCCCGCTGCACCTGACCCTCCGTGGCAGCCCGCTGCACCTGACCCTCCATGGCAACCCGCTGCACCTGACCCGCCATGGCAGCCCGCTGCACCTGACCCGCCATGGCTGCCCACGGCTCCAAACCCGCCATGGCTACCCACGGCTCCAGACCCACCATGGCTGTCCACGGCTCAAGACCTGCCATGGTTCATGGATCCGCCCTGGAGACCTCCGTTCCTGTCCGCTCCTCTCCCTGCACCTGCATGAGATCTCCAGGGCGCCCGCCCCCCCCTCCCGGTGTCTCCATCTACGGCGCGAGGTCGCGCCTACCGGGAGGGGGGAGTACTGTTACAGATCCCTTGTTCCCCTGGACTCCATTTCCCAAGATCCTCCTGTTCTCCACACCTGCACCCACTTCCTCGTCATCTCCCCATCTTCACGGATCACCTGCACCTGGACTCTCTCATTAGCACACCCTTTATAATGCACTCACCCCCTGCACTCCTTGTCTGTCCTGAATGTTAGTTTGATGTGTTGATGTGTGTATCCTCGCTACTATTGTGAATAAACGCTCTACTTTGTGGATATCTGCTACCGACTCATCTCTACCACACCAGCGCGTAACAGTATGAATCTTAACAAGGGAAGGGTTAATCAGACCGAATCCAGCTGAAGAGTTTTAACATGTGCAAGAAAAGGCTTCCAGATTTTACTAAAAGCACTAGGCCCCCGTAAAGAGCATCTGATCTTCTCCAATTTCATGAAAAACAGGGCATCTTTTATCCAACGTGTGTGAGATGGTGGCTGAGGGCTCTTCCAATTTAATAAGATCACACGCCTAGCAAGCAATGTGAGAAAAGCGGCAAAGTTAGAGAAGTGAGAAGACAGTGGAAGGCCACCAGGAAACACCCCAAAAAGGCCTATGACAGGTGATGGTGGTATGTCTACAGATGTAATGGCTGAGAGAGAATTAAACACTGATCCCCAGAACGAAAAAAGAGCTGGACAGGTCCAAAACATGTGGGTTAATGTGGCTGGGCCTAAGTGACACCTATCACACTCCGGGTCAATGGTTAGATCAATTCGTGCTAGCTTACATTTTCACCAATGAACTCTATGAACAACCTTACATTGAATAAGGCAATGACGTGCACAAATGGACGAGGAATGGACCCTGTCCAGCACTTCCTCCCATGTTTCCTGATCAATTTCAATGTTAAGGTCTGAAGACCAACTGATACGCAAACTATCAGTGGGGAAAGACTGTAAAGAAGCCAAAGTATTGATTAATTTAGAAATTAAGCCTTTAGAACGGACATCAAGTCCTAATATGGTATCAATTGCAGATGGAGGCGGAACATTGGGAAAGTTTGCAAAATTTTTACGAACAAAGTCACGTATTTGTAAAAACCTAAAAAAATGGCTTCTCGGAATGTTATATGTAACACTCAGCTGATCAAATGAGGCAAATGTGCCTTCGATGTAAAGATCAGCAATGAAGTGGACGCCTTGATTCCTCCAATAAGCGTATGCACCATCCAGGGTAGAAGGGAGAAACAATGGATTAAAATGTATCGGGGAAGATAGGGGCATAACTTGAAAACCAAAATTACGTAAAAACTGAGTCCAAATTTTGAGACTATTTTTCACTATTATAGTATCCGAATATTTCGAGATTTATGAAGAGTTTCAACTGCTTCGCTCGTTGCAAGCAGATCAAATTTAGCTTTTGTTGTGAAAATTTTATTAAACAAATCTGGGCTGGGTGAAGCTACCACTCTTGATTGAAGCTCAGCCAAAGACCTAGATAAAGATGATTTCTTCTCCGCTGCCTTTTTCCTCTGAAACGCCGAAAAAGATATAATTTCTCCTCTCAAAAAGGCTTTGCATGCTTCCCATATAGTAACAGCTGAAGTATCAGGGGTGGCATTTGTAGATATAAAAAGTTCAATCCGGTCATTAATAACCTTTACAAAATCTGCATCGTTAAGTAATAAAGAATTTAGACACCAAAAAGACCTGGATGTTGCCCCACCAGGAAGCGAGAGATCCACTGTAATTGTGGCATGATCGGAAATTATAATAGGATTGTAGGTACAGTCCCGGACGAGTGGAAGTAATTTGTTGTCAAAGAGAAAATAATCAATACGAGAGAACGTTTGGTGAACAGGTGAGAAAAAGGAAAATCCCTTTTTCAATCCCAGTTTTGCACTGGGATTGAAAAAGCGCCAAACATCTGAGACTGCATATTGTTCCATAAACAGCTCAATTGCTTTTGAGGATTTAGATTGAGCTCGAGGTTTTGAAGAAAAACAATCTAAAAGAGGATTCATACAACAATTAAAATCTCCACCTAGAATGAGTTGGCTAGAATTTAAATCAGGGAGGGAAAATAAGAAATTCTTGAAAAAAACATCATTGTCCCAATTTGGTCCGTACACATTCGCTAACACTAGACGCACCCCGTTAATATGACCTGTGACAATAATAAAGTGCCCATTTGGGTCGGAGATGACCTTGGACATAGAAAAAGGGACTGATCTATGTATAAGAATAGCCACGCCCCGTGACTTACTAGAAAAAGAAGAGTGGTAAAGCTGGCCTACCTAGTTCCTTTTGATCTTTAAGTGGTCTGCAATCGTAAGGTGAGTTTCTTGAATATAAGCTATTTTGGTGTTTAAATGCTTTAAATAATAAAGAATTTTTTATTTAAGAATTTTATTACGTTTTACTGGTGAATTGAGCCCTTTGACATTCTAGCTGGCGAACCTAAGTGAACCACTAGGTGGTGTAGCTCTAATTGCAGAAGGCATAAAACCCTGTTATGAATGTAATATAACCCTTTATCGAGACAAATATTCTTTGCTTGTGGCACATAGGTTGGATGGGAAAGGTTGTACCCCCAAAATAAACGTAAGTAATAAGAGAGTAAATATAATGCGAGAAAAGAAAGAGGAGGAAAAAAAAAAAAAAAAAACACCCACTTACATGACCCCACCCCAAAACCCCTAACAGATGCGGATACAATGGTCCGCATCGAAGAACACTTTAACCAGCAAACTTCCCGACTACAAGCCCTCCCTTTATTTTGCTGCAAAACCTCTCAATTATATGTATGCCAACCATTTACAACTGAATAAGCATTTAACAAACAAACGAAAAGAAAAAAGAGAAAAAAAGACACAAATGTTAAGTGTATTAAACAGAGCACTGGAATAAGGAACTTATACAAATACAAACTATTTACAAGGATCAAATCGTCTGCTTAAGTGGCTCCAAAATCGAAAAAAAAAAAAAAAAAAAAATGACATCATCAGAGAATAACTAAGAAATTAAGTGCCTACGGAAGATAGCATTATACAAAAACAGTAGTGGCAGACGTGATGAAACCAAAACTTAATTAACCTAACATGAGCCAGGCACAGGGAAAAAGAAGAAAAAAAAAACAAACAAAAAAAAACTACATGTCATCAATGAGATACCCAAGTAACTGGCCGCAGCTCAGAGCTTCAATGTAAACTACTGTGCTTCTAAACTGCGAACATAGTTGTTAGCTTCAGAAGCCGATAGCAACCACATTTTCTCACCATTGGCAAGTGTGATGCGTAATCTGGCTGGGAAGAGGAGAGCAGGTTTAAGTCCGCGTTTGTAAAGTTCCGCCATGGCGTCTTTGAAATCACCACGCAACTTCACGAAACCAGGACTATAGTCTTCAAAGATCCGAATCGTGTGGCCTTGATATGTCAGGGTGCCTTTTTTACGGGACTCGCAAATAATCAAGTCCTTCACCTGGTAGCGATGGAACCGCAGAATAACCGGACGTGGTCTCTGCCCTGAAGCTGGCTTGGGAGCGAGGGTTCGGTGAGCTCTGTCCAGCTCAGGTGGCGACGACAGAATATGATCGCCGAAAACCTCAACAAGAAGTTGGGAGAAGAAGATAGTTGGGCGTGGACCTTTAATGGACTCAGGTAGGCCCATAATGCGAACATTCTGCCGTCGACTACGCCACTCTAAGTCAGAGACTTTAGCCCGCAGCCACTCGTTGTCCTTTCGGAGCCCAGAGCAAGCAGCCTCTAAATGCTCAACACGTTGGTCCACCTCCGTGAGCCCGGACTCAAGGGATTCGATACGTTGATCGTGAGCAGCGACCGTGGAATGAATATTGTCTAACTTGGTATCCAGGCTCTCAAAACGAGGCTTTAAAGTCTGCGGCTA
Source organism: Chanodichthys erythropterus (assembly GCF_024489055.1). Classification (NCBI taxonomy): domain Eukaryota; kingdom Metazoa; phylum Chordata; class Actinopteri; order Cypriniformes; family Xenocyprididae; genus Chanodichthys; species Chanodichthys erythropterus. The sequence goes on from NC_090241.1 coordinate 37,976,019, forward strand.
AAGAAGCTCTGAGCTCCTTGTGCAAGGCGCTAATTTCAGCTAGCGTGATGCTAGTCCCAGGTGATGAAGTGGCTTCTCGAAACAAGAGCTGCCCAGAAAGAACAAAAACGGTGAGGTTAGAAAATACGTAAATGAAAAGTTAAAGGGAGCGCGTCGCACACGCGTCTACTCTGCAGGCGACATAACCGGAAGCCCTTGATATCATGCAACTCCCCCAGGCTTAAAGCACCCGAGAGCGCTGCATTGGCCCGCTCTGATACTTGAGTCAAACTTTAAAAAAAAAAAAAAAAAAAAAAAAAAACACTCTCAGAATCCCATCCTGACCCCAACCCATTCTTGTATAAGTTTTCATAAAAACCACAAGCTCTTTTTCGTATTTCCGCATGACTAGATAAAAATCACTCCTGCCTCAGAGCACAAGGCTAAAAAAATATTTAGATGGTGCATCCATCTGTTCAATACTTAAAAAACGAGAACGAACCAGAGCTCCTTGTGTTTTCAACCCGAGTAGATCTGCTAGCTGGGTTTTCTTGTATGAGATCATCTCTGTGTAATTTTGATTACTTGTTGAATCAGCTAAACACTGTAATTTAATTATCTCCAAGGCCTTCATTGAACTATTTAACTCTTTGGTGACATTGCGGGTGTACTGTTGACAAAATTGTTTTATTTGGACCTTTCCAAAATCCCACCATTGCTGTAAGTCTTGAATGAATCTTTTGTTTTTTTTAAACTCTTCCCAAAATACTTTAAATACATCATTAAAATTCTAACTACACAATAAGTTAGTATTGAAATGCCAGTATGCACTATGTGTCACAGACACGTCAGGTTCCAACATCTCACCAATCACAGTGCACACCTTCCCCAGAGTACTGATCACTCATCAGCAGCACCATAAAGAGCACACGCACACAGCACTCCATATTCGGTCTCGTTCGCATATACCTGTGTTAATGCTTACCTCAAGGACTCCTCTCTCCATACCTACCAGTCTACAGTCTCCTTCCCTCTGTGTGCCTCGTCTACTGTGTGTGTGTGTGTGTGCGTGCTTCAGCCAGCTCCAGTCACCTCCAGCGATCTCCAAGCTCCAGCTTATTCAATCATCTCCGCATCTGAAAGAAAAGGACAGTAACTATCTCCATTATTATCATCATAACATCCATTGACTCCCCTCTGCTTACCTGTTGAATGCTCCTTGCTCTACTGGTGTCAATAAAAGACAAGTTACCTGTTTACATCTGTGTCTGCCTCCTGTGTACCGTAACAGAAGACCGGACCAACACCGCAGACCCAGTATGAGCCAGCCGGATCCATTCCAGGCCTTGGTGGATGCGCTTCGGCGAACCCTCACCACCAATCCACTGCCACCATCTCCAGTCACTTCTCCCTCACCTGCACCAGGGAACACCACTGTCAGCACCACAGGACCTTCTTCACCGCCACCGTACGCCAGTCCCATGGCCAAACCGGCGCCCTACTCAGGATCGGCGGATGATTGCAGCGGATTCCTGCTGCAATGCGAACTGGTCCTGGAGATGCAGCTGTACTTCTAAAATAGCCTTTATCATCTCTCAGTTAAGCGGCAAAGCATTGAAATGGCCCGATTCCATCTGGTCACAACATGGTGCCATAACACAGTCCTATCTGGCGTTTATTTCCCACTTCCGGGAGGTGTTCGGAAAACTGATTACAGATTCGTCTGCTGGTGAGAAACTCTACAATTTAAAACAAGGATCAATGTCTATTTATGATTATGTTTGCAATTCAGAACGCTTGCTGCAGTTAGCGGATGGAACGAACAAGCTCTCATCACTACATATCGTCAAGGATTGGAACCTCGGGTACGGCTGCATCTCGCTGCATGCGAGGACTCCATCGGCCTTGAGAAGTTCATCCAGCTCTCCATTCGTTGTGCCACTCGCATGCAGGTGTGCCTCCAAGAGCACCAGGACCCGTCATTTCCCAACATGCTCCTCTGCCGATCCGAACCCGTCAGCTCCCCAGAACCAGCCAACGAATCAATGGACGTAGAAAACTCCCATATGTCTCCCGCTGAGCGCCGCCGTCGTCTGACCCTGAACTTATGTTTGTACTGTGGCGCTCCTGGGCATGTGATTGTGGCGTGCCCCACACGACCTCCTCGACCCATGGTGAGTGCCATCATTCCTTATACTCATAAGATGAAACCACTCACCACTGTCATCAATCTTACTGCCACTGATATCTCCCTTACAGTGGTCGCGCTCCTCGATTCAGGATCAGCCGGCAACTTCGTCTCTGGCGCCCTCTGCCGGCAGCTACGTCTCAAGACCTCTCCATCTCCGACGATCTACCACATCAACTCCATAATTGGCAAGCCTCTCAGCCGCAAGCATGTTCATACAGTGGAAGGACCCCTCAAGCTTCAAGTCGGTCTACTTCATCAGGAAGAATTACATCTGCTGGTTCTGGAGGATTCCACCGCTGACGTGGTTCTAGGGCGCCCCTGGTTGGAGCAGCACAACCCGACAATCTCCTGGAAGACGGGCAAAATCCTGAAATGGGGCGACACCTGTTTCTCTCGCTGTCTAACTGAACTTCCTGTGCCATCTTCTCCATCTTCTGATCTCTCCCTCTGTTCAACTTCTATCGAGAGTCCAGTTGAACAACGCTCCATCGACATCCCCAAGTGTTACGCCCCCTTCAGCGATGTCTTCTGCCCGCAGAAGTCTTCCAAGCTGCTTCCACACCGGCCATGGGACTGTGCCATCGACCTGCTTCCGGGTGAACCAGTGCGGAAGGGTAAGATCTACCCATTATCCATCCCGGAGGAGAAGGCCATAGAGGATTACATCAAGGAAGCCCTAGCCCAAGGATACATCAGGCCGTCTACTTCCCCTGCTGCTTCCAGTTTCTTTTTTGTGGCTAAAAAGGACGGAGGCTTGCGGCCATGCATAGACTATCACTCACTCAATAAAATCACCGTCAAGTTCAGGTATCCCCTTCCTCTCGTCCCAGCGGCCCTGGAACATCTCCGTGTTGCCACTGTGTTTACGAAGCTGGACCTCTGCAGCGCGTACAACCTCATCCGGATACGTGAGGGGGACGAGTGGAAGACTGCCTTCATCACCCCTACAGGGCACTACAAATACCTTGTCATGCCGTATGGCCTGGTCAACGCCCCCTCCGTATTCCAGGATTTCATACATGAGGTGCTCCGGGAATTTCTCAACTGCTTCGTCCTAGTCTACATCGATGATATACTCATCTACTCCCGGAGCCAGGCCGAACATCGCCAACACGTTGCGGAGGTCCTCACCCGTCTACGCCAGTTCCATCTATTCCTCAAAGCAGAAAAGTGTTCCTTCCATCAACCCACCGTCTCAGTCCTCGGATACATCATAGACCACAGTGGCATCCAGATGGACGAGAGGAAGTTGGAATCCATCACCAACTGGCCAGAACCCACTACCAAAAAGGAACTGCAACGCTTCCTTGGATTCTCTAATTTCTACCGTCGATTCATCAAAGACTACAGCTCCATCCATCCACTCACCAGCCTTCTCCGTAACAAGCCCAAGTCTCTGTCCTGGAACCCAGCAGCCACCAACACATTCAACCGCTTCAAAGAAGCCTTCACCACCGCTCCCTTGCTCGTTCATCCTGATCCTGAACAACCCTTCATCGTAGAGGTAGACGCCTCTATCACCGGAGTGGGAGTGGTGTTGTTGCAGCAGCAGGGGATGCCAAGTAGACTCCATCCATGCGCCTTATTCTCCCGCAAGCTCAGCCCGGCAGAAGTCAACTACTCCATCGGTGACAGGGAACTCCTAGCTGTAAAGCTTGCCTTGGAAGAGTGGAGGCATTGGCTGGAGGGAGCCAAACATGCGTTCCTGGTGTTAACCGACCACAAAAACCTGGAGTATCTTCGTTCTGCAAAAAGATTAAATCCCGTTGGGCCATGTTCTTCTCCCGATTCAACTACACCATCTCCTATCGTCCAGGCTCAAAGAACATAAAAGCCGACGCTCTCTCCCGTCTACATGCTCCAGAAGAAAAGATAGAAGAACCCGAGCCTATCATCCCGAGCTCACTCATTGTAAGCCCCATCACTTGGTCAGAGGAGACCAAACCCTCTCGTTGCTGAAAGAACGCTTCTGGTGGCCAGGGATGGCATCAGATGTCAGAAGGTACGTGCAGGGCTGTAAGGAGTGCACCATCTCCAAGAGTCCTCGTCATCTGCCAGCTGGGAAACTCCTTCCTCTGCCCGTTCCCAACCGACCATGGTCACACCTAGGAGTGAACTTCATCACAGACCTCCCTGTTTCTGATGGAAAAACCTGCATCCTAGTCATCGTAGACTGTTTTTCCAAATCCTGTCGTCTCATTCCACTACGAGGATTACCCACTGCCATGGAAAATGCTCTTCAACCACGTGTTCAGGTATTTCGGAATACCAGAGGACATAGTATCAGACAGATACTATGCTAGGGCTTCCTTGATGTGACTTCGGGATACCATCCGCAGTCGAACAGGCAGACGGAAAGGAAGGTCCAGGAGATCGGCCGCTTCCTCCGTGCCTTCTGTCATGACCACCAGGACTCTTGGAACCAGTTCCTGGGTTGGGCCGAGTACGCCCAGAACTCTCTCCAGCAGTCGACCACAGGACTCATACCAGTCCAGTGCGTACTCGGCTACCAACCCCCACTGTTCCCCTGGACCAGGGAACCCTCTAACGTTCCGGCAGTGGATTACTGGTTCCGAGAGAGCGAGAGGGTCTGGCACCATCAGCTGCAACGAGCCCTGCGCAGACGCAGAATGACAGTTGACCTTCGCCGTTCCAACACTCCAGTCTTCCAGCACGGTCAGAAGGTTTGGCTGTCCACCCGGGATATCAGACTGCGTCTGCCCTGCAGAAAGCTGAGTCCCAGGTTCATTGGCCCATTTCCCATCATCAAGCAGGTCAACCCAATCACTTACCAACTCCAGCTGCCACAAGGGTACCGTATTCACTCCACTTTCCACGTCTCACTCCTTAAACCTCACTACCCTTCTGCTCTCTCCATAGGACCTGACGTGGATCCCGCCGAACCCCCCCTTCCACTTATCCTGGAGGACGGCACGGCATATGAGGTTCATGAGATCTTGGACTCCCGGCGTCGTGGTGGCCAGCTGGAATACTTAGTCGACTGGGAAGGATACGGCCCCGAGGAACGCTCCTGTGTCCCAAGAAACGACATCCTTGATCCCAACTTACTCCAAACTTTCCACGACAGTCACCCTGATAGACCGGCACCGTGGGGAAAAGGACGACCACCACGGCATCGGGGTCCTCGGCCCTCAGGAGCGGGCCTTGGAGGGGGGGGGGTACTGTCACAGACACGTCAGGTTCCAACATCCACCAATCACAGCGCACACCTTCCCCAGAGTACTGATCACCGCCACCTGCACCTCATCACCTCACTCATCAGCAGCACCATAAAGAGCACATGCACACAGCACTCCATGTCCGGTCTCGTTTGCATATACCTGTGTTAATGCTTACCTCAAGGACTCCTCTCTCCATACCTACCAGTCTCCAGCGTGTCTCCTTCCCTCTGTGTGCCTTGTCTACTGTGTGTGTGTGCTTCAGCCAGCTCCAGTCACCTCCAGCGATCTCCAAGCTCCAGCGTATTAATTCATCTCTGCATCTGAAAGAAAAGAACAGTAACTATCTCCATAATTTCATCATAACATCCATTGACTCACCTCTGCTTACCTGTTGAATGCTCCTTGCTCTACTGGTGTCAATAAAAGACAAGTTACCTGTTTACATCTGTGTACCGTAACACTATGTGGTTTAATTTGATTTAAAAAGAAAAAGCCCAATACCATATGATGATCAGAAAAACTGACCAGTGAAATGACAACTTTTAAAAATACCCATCTGGTGTTTAAAACCATAAAAACGGTCTAATCTAGCAAGAGATAGAACATTGTCATGAACATGAGCCCATGTATACTATCTCTGTCCGTCGTGAAAATGCCTCCAAACATCACATAAATATTCACATTTATCATCTTAATGAGATGGTCATGTGACGGCATATGGGGCTCAATATGATTTCTGTCTATATTATTTTCCGCACAATTAAAATCTCCTCCTAAAAATAAATATTCTTCAGAACTGCATTTTTGCAACATGGTACTAAGGGCATCTAAAAACACCAATCTTTCCACTGCTGCCATTGGAGCATAGACACAAACAAAAACATATTTGTGGCGAGGGGGGAGTGGTTCAGCGAGGTCTGCAACCAGAGAGAATAGCGGGAGACGCTTGGTAAGTGAGTGGGTTGGATGCAAATCACAAACACCTGTTTCTCGTTCTAGTGATTGGCGCAGAGACAGGATAAGACACCGTGAGAAGCAGGAGTGTGTGTGAGAGAGGGGAACTGCTGACTGAGACACAGCGAGTTACTTGGAGTGAAGCCCTTTGTGGATTGTGTTTATCGAACCTGGAGTGAAGCCCTTTGTGGATTATTTGTGTTGCTGTTATCATGCGTTGCACAGCCTTTCTGTTGAACATTAGTTTCAATAAAAGCTCAGTCAGCAGTTGTTCGCTGTCCCAGTCCTCTTCCTTCCCATACACGAATGTGAACTGTGTTACACTGGTGCCGAAACCCGGGAAGGAAGACGGGAGTACGCCGCCATGCAATCATCGTCCTCCCCACCATTTGCGGACCAGGGGGGCGGGACTCCCTGCTGCCAGGACGGACCCCACTCCTGCTTCTCCCCTTTCTCCGCGTCATCCATTTAACCCACTCACTGCCACAGGAGTGGCGGGCAGGTCTGGGCCGGTTTGTTGGCGGTGTTGGGACCCGGATCATTTTGTGGATAAATGTCCGGTTATGGAAGTTGGGACGATGATCCGGGTCCCCGACCATCCACAAGCTGCCCCTGGTCAAGCTGGCGAGTACCAAATACCCGTGAGTATCAAGAGGGGGTACCCTGCGTTCAATCAATTATTGGGATGTTTATGCTTGGATGCCTCTTGGGGAAAGAGAACGCAGGGTAAGTAAGAGCGAGTGCAGGTAGGAGAGACTGAGCAGGGACCGGGGAGCACTGCTGCAGGGGAACAGAGTGAAGCCAGAAGACTAATTCTTCCGGAGCGCGATGATTTTCCCCTGGAGCAGTCTTAGGATGAGACACTAAAACATGCGTTTGAAAAGGTCTGTGTGATTGATGGGTAGCCTCTCCAGCCTGGACGTCCGCTTGCTTATCCGTATTTTGCGATTATAAAAGATAGGTTGTACCGAGTGACCCAAGACACTCAGACAAAAGAGGATACAACCCAGTTATTAGTTCCAAAGAGCCGCAGGGAAATGCTTTTCCACACGGCTCATTCTATTCCGATGGCGGGTCTCATGACCCGATTTTTCTTGCCGGGCATTCACGAGAATGTACGCAGATGGTGCGCGTCTTGTCGTGAATGTCAGTTGGTAAACCCATCGGCCACCCCAAAAGCGCCATTGCGCCCACTCCCATTAATGCAGGTCCCCTTCGAAAGAATTGGTATGGACCTCGTCGGGCCATTGGAACGATCAGCAAGGGGACATCGCTTTGCATTGGTCATTGTTGATTATGCAACATGATATCCTGAAGCAGTGGCTCTCCACAACATTTCCGCTAAGAGTGTTGCGGATGCACTGTTTCGCCTAATTTCCCACTCTCCTGACTTTTCTCTCCCTTTTCTGTTGCAGACTGACGCGTCGGACAGAGGGCTGGGTGCTGTCCTGTCCCAGGAGATAGAGGGTGAGGAGCGGCCGGTGCTATACATTAGCCATAAGCTCTCTTCCTTCCCATACACGAACGAGAACTGTTACAATATTTTTCAAAAATAGCTCTTATTTTTTAAAATTCTTCCTTTTATAATCTCATCAACTTGATAAGAGATTGGACAAAAAATCTTAGTAAATAACATACCCACACCCCCCACTAAGTGTGGTTTTGTGACTGAGGACAGAAATACCATCCTACTCCTGCATCCAATAAGCAGCATTTTTAACATCACTGTGTGTTTCGTAGATAAAAATAACGTCTATTTTTTTCTGTTTAATGACTTCAATTCAGCTCTTTTTTTTAACCATTTCTTGCATCATTCACATTTAGTGACGCAATACACTGCAAGTCTTAAGCCGCCTTTCCACTGCACACAACATTTGCATCCGATTGTCTCATTTAACCCCCTAGCAGCAGTCACACAGAACTTTGAAATTGGTAGTGAAGCAACTGTTACCCTCGGCTTATTCCAACCCAGCAACCACCATGGTAAACTGAAGGATTTTAATGATGGGCAGGTGCGTCCCCAAATTGACAAGACAGCAGCGATTGCGACCTGTCCGCGCCCCAAGACCAAAAAGGAGGTTAGGCAGTTCCTCAGGCTGGCGGGATATTATAGAAAGTTTGTACCTAATTATTCGGCCCTCAACAGCTCGTTGACTGATCTAACTAAAAGGGATGGACCAGAAATGGTCCAGTGGACGGAGCTGTGCCAGCAGGCCTTTACCCAGGTGAAGGCTGCGCTATGTGGCGGGCCGGGCCATTGCTTCACTTTCCTGACTTTTCTCTCCCTTTTCTGTTGCAGACTGACGCGTCGGACAGAGGGCTGGGTGCTGTCCTGTCCCAGGAGATAGAGGGTGAGGAGCGGCCGGTGCTGTACATTAGCCGTAAGCTCTCTTCCTTCCCATACACGAACGTGAACTGTGTTACAATATTTTTCAAAAATAGCTCTTAATTTTTAAAATTCTTCCTTTTATAATCTCATCAACTTGATAAGACATACCCACACCCCCCACTAAGTGTGGTTTTGTGACTGAGGACAGAAATACCATCCTACTCCTGCATCCAATAAGCAGCATTTTTAACATCACTGTGTGTTTCGTAGATAAAAATAACGTCTATTTTTTTCCTTCCCATACACAAATGTGAACTGTGTTACAATATTTTTCAAAAATAGCTCTTAATTTTTAAAATTCTTCCTTTTATAATCTCATCAACTTGATAAGACATACCCACACCCCCCACTAAGTGTGGTTTTGTGACTGAGGACAGAAATACCATCCTACTCCTGCATCCAATAAGCAGCATTTTTAACATCAATGTGTGTTTCGTAGATAAAAATAACGTCTATTTTTTTCTGTTTAATGACTTCAATTCAGCTCTTTTTTTTAACCATTTCTTGCATCATTCACATTTAGTGACGCAATACACTGCAAGTCTTAAGCCGCCTTTCCACTGCACACAACATTCGCATCCGATTGTCTCATTTAACCCCCTAGCGGCAGTCGCACAGAACTTTGAAATTGGTAGTGAAGCAACTATTACCCTCGGCTTATTCCAACCCAGCAACCACCATGGTAAACTGAACGATTTTAATGATTGTAACGTTAATGCATGTATGAATATATCCATACAAAGCAAATGACCCTCAATACATCTAAAATAAAAAACATACTGTAGAACGGTTAGTAGATACGGGAAGGAGGAGGCAGGAACCTTTAATATAAAATAAACAAAGAACAAAACGAAAGTAATGCCGGCAGACCCTCGCGGACGTCTGCCGGCCACACAAACATAATAAAACATAAAGTAAAGTCCAGGCCTGGTCCTCTCTCGTCCTTCACTGTAGTCGCTCCTCCTTTTATGCTCCCGGAGCTCCTCCGTGAGGGACTCAAGGCCGGTGCGCCTGCCAGGTGATGCTCTTTAACACTCGCGCCATTGGCCTCGCGCCGTTCCCTCACGGCTCTCGCCGCCCTGGTCGCCACATACCCCCATCGCCCCTCGCAGGCCGGGGGGTACTCCCGAGACTGCGCTCTACTCCCCCCCCAGGGCCTGTCTCGGCGGCCGCAACACCTGGGGGTAAGGACAGACGAGACGAGAGAAAGGAGACGGAAGCAAGGGGAGCGACAGGACGAGAGAAGGGAGAGAGGAAAAAAAAAAATTCTGGGTCCGGTTCCCAGACACACTGCCGCTCGGTCCTCAGCCTGCCGAGAGGCTTTTCCTCGCAGTGCCACATGCGATGGCACTGGACGCTTTGTGGATAGCCCGATCCTCGACCGCCTCCTAGCGGCCGGTGATGGCTCCTCCGGCTGAGGGCAGCCGGCAGCGAGTCCCCCGTCCCCTGCTCCTCCCCTTAATGGCGGACGGCAGCAGGCTCCGGCCCATGGCGGCGACTCCTCCGCTCCCTCCTGGATGGCAGCCACCCCACCTCGTCCCAGGAGCACGGCATCCGGGTCTCCGTCCCACCTTTCACTAGGTCCAGCACCACCGCCTCGGGCAGCCTCTCGCGGCCTTCACTCCCGCGCTGCCCGAACTCCGCAGCACCGCAATCCCCCTCAGCAGCGAGGGCTCTCCGACATCATGTCCCTCCTTCCTCCCGGGTTTCGGCACCAATGTAACACGGTTAGTAGATACGGGAAGGAGGAGGCAGGAACCGACGAACATTCAACAAAACTTTAATATAAAATAAACAAAGAACAAAACGAAAGTAATTCCGGCAGACCCTCGCGGACGTCTGCCGGCCACACAATCATAATTAAACATGAAGTAAAGTCCAGGCCTGGTCCTCTCTCGTCCTTCACTGTAGTCGCTCCTCCTTTTATGGTCCCGGAGCTCCTCAGTGAGGGACTCAAGGTGCGCCTCCCAGGTGATGCTCATTAACACTCGCGCCACCGGCCTCGCGCCGTTCACTCACGGCTCTCGCCCGCCCTGATCGCCACATATACTAATAGATTTTATAGTGCTAATACATAAAAAAATGTATTTAATAATCATAAAATATCTTCTTTTTGACATAATTATTAATAACCACCATTTGAAAGAAACGGTGTATACAGAATAACATTAAAGTGTTAAAATATTGGTAATTCTAACTTCGCGCTCATAGTTTTGATTAGAATACATCATATACGGTCGGCCAGTCGCATACGGTCTAGCCGCAGAAGTTCAAATATTTCAACGCATCCGAAGCTCAAATCGGATCCGAAATGTATGCATTCGCATATGATTGGAACTCCACGCAGATCCCGTACTACTCTCCTTTGAAAATTAATGACTTCCGGTCCAAAGGCTGTCGTTTGTCGTGTGCAGTGGAAAGACGGCTTTAATGCACAGATCCGATCGTTCAACCATATCGATTTTTGGCCAGTGTGTTTACATTCACTTAAGACGCGACTGGTATCCAATATCTGTGTTTACATTACTTCCTGTCCCAAAATGATTGTCATTGATAGTTTTACATGCACATAGTAGATACTCGCGTTTTGAATGGCCGTTCTATTAAAATTATTTATATGTATTTCATGTTGAGTGGCCATGATTACATCAGAATGGATAACTTAAAAGTCAGTGTCATGGATGTATTGCAGCGCGGATTCTGACTGAACGGATATAGACCGGAATTTGCGTTTGATATTTTATCTACAGTTATCAGTTATAGAATTACATTTTTTTTTAATGAGTTCAAGCAAGGTAGGAAGAGAGCACGCGCGCGAGAGAGAAACTCTCTTTTAAATTAAACGGTCAAAGGTTGAAATTCAGTTGCTAAATTGGCTGGAACATTCACTTTGTGACAATGTAACACTCGAGTCCGATAACTCACTGTCACTCTCTGAATCAATCGGATCAACAAACATCTAATCTCTAGATCTAAAATCTAATTTCTTTAATTGTCTAAAATAATTAACTTGATCTGACTTCTTCCTTTTCAAAGGCACTTTAAACAATGCTTGTTCCGAATCAATTTCATTAGGCCTACCGTCAACCTCCCGAACATCCAACCATTTCTGAATCTCTTTTATCGCTTGACTCACCTTTGTCTCCCTCGTTCTCAACATATTTAGCACTTTCGATGTTTTCCCCCACTGAAACCAAAGCATCCTTCGCAGTCCCAGCGCTCTGAGCTCCATCATGATCGCTCGCGCCGCTCGCGCCACTCGCGCCACTCGCTCTCTGCCCCGGCTGAAGCTTCACCGGCCTCACCGGCCAGCTGCACAGTGCCGTTAGCTGCACCTTCAGCATCAGCCAAACGATTGTCTTCCTCTTGTTTGCTGGAACAAGCTCGGACCAAATGGCCGACTTTACCATGGCCAAAGCATTTGATTGTCAGTGGTAATGAAAACCACATAATCAAAATCATCCACACGGAAATTCAGCCAAAGGGCCAGATCAGCGTCATTGTTTACGATCATGTAAACGGAGTATCTGAAAGACACAACATGTTTCAGTGAGGGAGAAACATGACCAATTGAAATTATTTTTTAATCGAGGAGACTAGTTTTCCGTAAAAAAACAAGGCTTTTAAAACAAGGCATTAAAACAACATTGCTAATAAATGGCAGGGCATTCAAGAGAGTAACTCTTTTAGACGGTAATGAAAGTGGAAGAACAGGGATAAGAACACCTTCTAAAATAATTCCCCTCTGAACTACTTTGTTTGCTTTTTCTATTGTACTCAAGGAAATTACAATAGCGCTATTCATCTTTGAGGCAGACAATACATTCTAATGTCCCACAATTTCCCCTACAGCTAAACAGCAACTCAAGACACTCGCTGTAGCCGCCACTTTTAAACCGTGCCGACGAGTGAGTGAACCCAAACCATGAGCACCTGGAACTGCCATGACCCACCCCCCTCCAAAAACAAAATACCCCCCAAAAAATCACCACTCACGCTCGCACTAACTCACTCCCAGCATGCACTCTGAGAGAGAGAGAGAGAGAGAGAGAGAGAGAAAGAGGGAAAGTCAACAAGTATGTTGTGTCTGCACCATTTGGGGTGATCACATCCTGAGCAAATGGTCATCAATTGTAGAACGAGAATAGGTGTGGGACACAGAGAACCATCTCAGACAATGAGGTGTCTCAACTTCCTTACCATACAGACCACAGCTGTTACAACAGGAGGAACTTAGTTTACATGAGTGGTAAACTGTAACAGGATAAAAGATTTGAGATTTGGAGGTTCAGGGTTCATTCCGACTTTGATGAACCCAAGGTGATACATGTACTTTGTCCCTGCTATTCTGCAATAAACTTCATCAAGATCTTCAACGTCCTCATCATTTTTTCTTATATTACCAAAATCTTATTAGTTGTACAGTTACTGCAAAAAGTAATATTACTGTAATGCATTACTACGCATTACTGCCCAACACTAGATGTCCGAGACAAATTCTGTCAAGAATGCCCAAATCAGTTACTTGATCCAAATACATTTTATTGATCATAATTTATTATGTAATTTATAATTTATATTTTGGGCTAATATTTGCCCTTTACATCAGAGATTGATTGATGGAATCTAAATTCATAAAACATGAGATTTAATTAATAGTCATGGCATGAATTTGCAGTAATCAGATATTCAAGAAAGAAAAATTCAACATTTAGTTTGATGTAAATACCACTAGATCACAAACTAACTCAGGAAGCACATTTAAGATGGCAAACATTACAGTTTTCTCAGATTAAGGTCAATAAAGTGGAAGACTATATTAGCAGTGGAAGTCTCATTAAAAAGTTTAGCTTGTTCTATAGACAAGTTTATAGTCCAAAAAACCTTCCACTATAAACCGGTCAAACCTGATACTGACTTCTGTCTGATTTGATGTCAGTACTTCAGGTGCAACATTAGGTATTCTAAAAACAATACAAAAAACAAAGCAACAATGTATATATATATATATATATATATATATATATATATATATATATATATATATATATATATATATATATATATATATATATAATGTGAATGTTTTACAAGAACAATGCAAGTACATCTAAAACTGTTTACACATTAAATTTCATATATTTATTTTCAAGGTACCTTTCTAAAGATTAGCATGTAAGAGAGATGCATTGGGAATCAGTATCTATCACCGCTTAATCGGCTAGTGATCACTGCCGGCAGCTGGTAGTGTACTGGAAAGATGCCATCTGTACATGCTTCCATAAGCGTTCCACTTCCAAGTCTCTGAAATAATTATTTTCATCATTCTGAATGATGATCTCCTGCAGCTCGCCAATCTCTTTCTCCATCTTGTTCCTTAACTCTCTTTTCATTTTCTGCAGAGCCTGTTGGAAATGCATACTTTTAGAACAAATTATTTAGGGGAATTAAAAAATAAAAAATAAAAAATACTGATTAATGATAAAACAAAAATGATTAAGTCAGCATAATTTGCAAGCAGTATAACAAATACTACCATTACCATACGCTACCATACATGCCTTATAGCAAATAAATCTGTTATATAAATATATGCTGCTACACACACACTTTCATGAAATAAACTTTTTCTTAAAGCCTTCCTATAATATATATATATATATATATATATATATATATATATATATGCAGTGCTCAGCATAAATGAGTACACCCTTTGAAAAGTAACATTTTAAACAATATCATCAAGCTACGCCTTTGTTTTGAATAGGCCTCTAGCGACCTCTAGCTAACAGAAAATTCTACATATTGCACCTTTAAATAAATAAATAGTCTTGGTGAGCATCAGAGACTTCTTTCAAAAACATTACAAAGTTGAACAGTTAAAGGTGCCCTAGAATTTTTTTTTTTAAAGTTGTAATATAGTTTCAGCTCAAAATACCCCATACATTTTTTTTTTTATAAATTTTTTTAACTGCCTATTTTGGGGCATCATTAGAAATGAGCCGATTCATGGTGTGTGGCCCTTTAAATCTGGTGCTCCACGCCCCAAGAGCTCGCGCTTGCCTTAAACAACATAAAAAAAGTTCAAACCGCTAATACAACCCTCAAAATGGATCTTTACAAAGTGTTCGTCATGTAGCATGTCTAATCGCATAAGTACAGTGTTTATTTTGATGTTTACATTGATTCTGAATGAGTTTGAGGCTATGCTCCGTAGCTAACGGCTAATGCTACAATGTTGGAGAGATTTATAAAGAATGAAGTTGTGTTTATGCATTATACAGACTGCAAGTGTTTAAAAATTGAAAATAGCGACGGCTCTTGTCTCCGTGAATTCAGTAAGAAACGATGGTAACTTTAAACACATTTAACAGTACATTAGCAACATGCTAATGAAACATTTAGAAAGACAATTTACAAATATCACTAAAAATATCATGTTATCATGAATCATGTCAGTTATTATTGCTCCATCTGCCATTTTTTGCTATTGTCCTTGCTTGCTTACCTAGTCTGTTGATTCAGCTCTGCACAGATCCAGACGTTCTGCCCTTGTCTAATGCCTTTCATAATGTTGGGAACATGGGCTGGCATATGCAAATATTGGGGGCGTACACCCCGACTGTTACGTAACAGTTGGTGTTATGTTGAGATTTGCCTGTTCTTCGGAGGTCTTTTAAACAAATGAGATTTATATAAGAAGGAGGAAACAATGGAGTTTGAGACTCACTGTATGTCATTTCCATGTACAGAACTCTTGTTATTTAACTATGCCGAGGTAAATTCAATTTTTGAATCTTTAATACATTAATTAATGTTTAAATAATGAAACTTATTGTAAAGTGTTACCACTTTATTTTAAGGGGCCAGAATAATGCATTATTAAACATTAATTAATGATTAACTTGTTCATAATTAAGCATTAGTTAATTATTAATTACTAGTGTATTCATTCTTAACTTTACATTTTAATATAAATAATATATGGCTTATTAAAGGTGCCCACGAACGTTTTTTTTACAAGATGTAATATAAGTCTAAGGTGTCTCCTGAATGTGTCTGTGAAGTTTCAGCTCAAAATACCCCATAGATTTTTTTAAATTAATTTTTTTAACTGCCTATTTTGGGGCACCATTAACTATGCACTGATTTAACTCGACGCCGCCCCTTTAAGACGCGAGCTTCCTGCCACACAAGCTGTCAACTATATTACAGCGCATTTACAAAGTTCACACAGCTAATATAACCCTCAAATGGATCTTTAGAAGATGTTCGTCATGCATGCTGTATGCATGCTTCGAATTATGTGAGTAAAGTATTTATTTTGATGTTAAAAGTTTAATTCTGAGTGAATCTGAGGCTGGGCTCCGTGGCTAACGGCTAATCCTACACTGTTGGAGAGATTTATAAAGAATGAAGTTGTGTTTATACATTATACAGACTGCAAGTGTTTAAAAAATGAAAATAACGACAGTCTTGTCTCCGTGAATACAGTAAGAAACGATGGTAACTTTAACCGCATTTAACAGTACATTATCAACATGCTAACGAAACATTTAGAAAAACAGTTTACAATTAAAGCTGCAAGCAGCGATGAAAGGGCCCTCGCACCCGGGCTCACCGCCACCCGTTGGCCTCAGGAAAACAGCGAACAGTGGGCGTCATGCATTTAAGTGAGTTAATACAGGAGAATTATGCCAAAGTCATTTCGAAATGCCACACTTCCTGCGGCCAACAGGTGGCGCTTTTACCGTAACTGAATTTTGCCATGTTGATGTCATCAGGCCAGGACTATCATTGAACACGTGAAGTTTGAAGCAGATCGGACGTTGTATGCCTGAGTTACAACAACTTCCTGTTTCTTTCTTGCCGTTAATAGCATACATTAGCACTCAGCCAAGTGTTGCATGATTTAACGTGTTTCTAGCATGTCTGGTACTTCGTGGCATGATGAAATGTGAATCTGGTAGTGAATTACAGTGTAAAGCATGCCAGTTCCTGTTGCCAGCAGGTGGCGCTATGACTAACTGAATATTATCATATAGACGTCTTTAGGCCAGGACTCTTATCACACATGTGAAGTTTGGAGCAGATTGGACATTGTATGCCTGAGTTACAGCAGCTTCCTCTTTCATGGCGAAACATCAGACTTTGTCAGGCCGCCACGGACACGCCCTTCACCGAAAACTCAAGATCTTTGATATTTATCATCGCTAAGGTCTTAAGATTAGACTGACAACATATGATGTTGATCTGGTTAAATCTCCATGAGGAGTTAATCACAGTGTAAAACATGTCATTTCCTGTTGCCTGCAGGTGGCGCTATGACTGTAACTGAATATTGTTATGAAGATGTCTTCAGGTCAGGACTCTAATAAAACATGTGAAGTTTGGGGCAGATCCGACATTGTTTGTCTGAGTAACAACAACTTCCTTTTTCATGGCGAAAACATCAAACTTTGTCAGGGTGCCACGGACACGCCCTTTAGAGAAAACTCTAGATCTTCGCAATTTAACGTCACAAAGGCCTTTAGATTAGACTGACCAAAAATGACATTGATCTGATTAAATCTCTAGGAGGAGTTTGTTAAAGTACGACGTCTGGAAAATGCAAAAAACGGTGAATTAATTCAAAATATCTGACTTCCTGTTTGGTTTCGGATTTCGCTCCAAGAGAATTTTTTGTTGGTACTGGGCTGATAAATGTGTGTACCGAATTTCAAAACCCTAGTTTAATGTAGCGAGTGGGGCTGTACGTTACATGGCGCTATCGAGCCATTTTGCCACACCCAATTCCGAAACCCATAACAGACGTAAATTTTCACCACTTCTGACGCGTGTGCAAAGTTTCATGAGTTTTCGAGCACGTTTAGGCCCTCTAAAATGCGATTCACTTTGGAGAAGAATAATAATAAATATAGCTGCGAGCAGCGATGGCGGGCCCAAGCCCGGTGGCACCGCCACCCCGGTGGCTTCAGGGCAACTGTGCACAGCGGGCAATAGGCACTTAAAACGGTTAAACATCAAAGGACTATGTCAAATTCACTCCACATTTACTGCACTACAAGGTGCCATTATAGAGCCCCTCCTCCCTGCCCATTTTCAAAGGATTACATGTGCCAAGTTTTAACATTATTCTGATGAATTTTGAAGCAAATCAGGTAAAAATAAGAGGGTGATCTCAATGTATGCTGAAAGTGACACATTTTCTGCTTCCAGTTGGTGGCGCTATGACTTTGAATCACAATAGTCAAATCCATGTGATCAGCCTTGTACAATGAAGACTAAGCCAAAGTTTCATCAAAATCAATTAATGTATGCAGAAGTTATAACACTTTGTTTCCCTTTTCTTGCCATAAATTCGTTGCCTCGCCACGGCCAAACCGTTTGAGATATCCAAAATCCGTTTGCAATTAAACAACTTCAATGTGTTAGCAACAAGTTAAAAAAAGCTTGGTGTAAATTGGATAAACCCTGTAGGAGTAGTAGTATAAAATTCATAGCCTGTTTTTTCAAAAAATTAACATTCAAACCAAAATAGCTGACTTCCTGTTGGTCGGAGCTAATGAATGTAAATTAGAAAATTGTCCGGCTTGATGAGAATAATATGTGTACCGAGTTTGGTGACTGTAGGAAAAACTAACCCCCCCACTTTTGTCAAAAGGTGGCGCTACTGAGCCCCTCCACCACGCCCATTTCTATGGCTTTGTCCATGTCTACTGGTTGACAATATTGATGTGTGTGTCGAGTTTCATGCAATTTGAAGCATGTTAAGAGCCTCAAAAACACTCAAGAATATTATTACAGTTTGACCTGTTGCCATGGCAACAATATTTCAAATATCAAAAATCCTGTCATAGGTCTACATCTGCTGTGTATTGACATTACACTGATGAAGTTTGAAGCAAATCAGGTAAAAATAAGAGGGTGATCTCAAAACATTTCAAAAAGTGATACACTTCCTGCTGCCAGTTGGTGGCGCTATAACTTTGACTCACAATAGTCACATCCATGTGATCAGACTCCTATAACGAACACACTCGTGAAGTTTCATAAAGATCAATATATGTATTAAGACGTTATAACACATTTCCTGTTTCCTTTTTCTCGCCATAAATTCGTTGCCTCGCCACGGCCAAACCGTTCGAGATATCAAAAATCCCCTGGCAATTTTTAATCATCAGTGTCTTGACTTCATGCTGACCGAGTTTGGTGGCGATCGGATTAATCGTCTAGGAGGAGTATATCAAATTCCAGAGCATGCGTTTTTCAAACAACCCTTAATAGCTGACTTCCTGTTGGCGTGGCGATTAACTTAGAGCGCGAAAGTTGTTCGGCCCGATGAGGTCTATATGTGTACCGAGTTTCATACTAATACGTGCAAGCATGTTTAATATATGGACCAAATTTTGAGACTTTTTTCAAGGGGGCGCTGTCGAGCCCCCCTGCCACGCCCGGGTACCAGCCTCTCCGGCGTCCTAATGGCCGCGGATTCCAATGTGTGTGCCAATTTTCAAGAGTTTTTGAGCATGTTAAGGCCCCCAAAAAGCCCCGGAAGACGGAAAAAAAATAAATAAAAAAATAATAATAAATATAGCTGCGAGCAGCGATGGCGGGCCCAAGCCCGGTGGCACCGCCACCCCTGTGGCTTCAGGGCAACTGTACACAGCGGGCAATAGGCACTTAAAACGGTTAAACATCAAAGGACTATGTCAAATTCACTCCACATTTACTGCACTACAAGGTGCCGCTATAGAGCCCCTCCTCCCTGCCCATTTTCAAAGGATTACATGTGCCAAGTTTTAACATTATTCTGATGAATTTTGAAGCAAATCAGGTAAAAATAAGAGGGTGATCTCAATGTATGCTGAAAGTGACACATTTTCTGCTTCCAGTTGGTGGCGCTATGACTTTGAATCACAATAGTCAAATCCATGTGATCAGCCTTGTACAACGAAGACTAAGCCAAAGTTTCATCAAAATCAATTAATGTATGCAGAAGTTATAACACTTTGTTTCCCTTTTCTTACCATAAATTCGTTGCCTCGCCACGGCCAAACCGTTTGAGATATCCAAAATCCGTTTGCAATTAAACAACTTCAATGTGTTAGCAACAAGTTAAAAAAAGCTTGGTGTAAATTGGATAAACCCTGTAGGAGTAGTAGTATAAAATTCATAGCCTGTTTTTTAAAAAAATTAACATTCAAACAAAAATAGCCGACTTCCTGTTGGTCGGAGCTAATGAATGTAAATTAGAAAATTGTCCGGCTTGATGAGATCAATATATGTACCGAGTTTGGTGACTGTAGGAAAAACTAACCCCCCCACTTTTGTCAAAAGGTGGCGCTACTGAGCCCCTCCACCACGCCCATTTCTATGGCTTTGTCCATGTCTACTGGTTGACAATATTGATGTGTGTGTCGAGTTTCATGCAAATTGAAGCATGTTAAGAGCCTCAAAAACACTCAAGAATATTATTACAGTTTGACCTGTCGCCATGGCAACGATATTTCAAATGTCAAAAATCCTGTCATAGGTCTACATCTGCTGTGTATTGACATTACACTGATGAAGTTTGAAGCAAATCGGGTAAAAATAAGAGGGTGATCTCAAAGCATTTTAAAAGTGATACACTTCTTGCTGCCATTTGGTGGCGCTATAACTTTGACTCACAATAGTTACATCCATGTGATCAGACTACTACAACCAACACACTCCTGAAGTTTCATAAACATCAATCAATGTATGCAGAAGTTATAACACATTTCCTGTTTCCCTTTTCTCGCCATAAATTCGTTGCCTCGCCACGGCCAAACCGTTTGAGATATCCAAAATCCGTTTGCAATTAAACAACTTCAATGTGTTCGCAACAAGTTAAAAAAAGCTTGGTGTAAATTGGATAAACCCTGTAGGAGTAGTAGTATAAAATTCATAGCCTGTTTTTTCAAAAAATTAACATTCAAACCAAAATAGCTGACTTCCTGTTGGTCGGAGCTAATGAATGTAAATAAGAAAATTGTCCGGCTTGATGAGAACAATATGTGTACCGAGTTTGGTGACTGTAGGAAAAACTAACCCCCCCACTTTTGTCAAAAGGTGGCGCTACTGAGCCCCTCCACCACGCCCATTTCTATGGCTTTGTCCATGTCTACTGGATGACAATATTGATGTGTGTGTCGAGTTTCATGCAATTTGAAGCATGTTAAGAGCCTCAAAACCACTCAAGAATATTATTACAGTTTGACCTGTTGCCATGGCAACAATATTTCAAATATCAAAAATCCTGTCATAGGTCTACATCTGCTGTGTATTGACATTACACTGATGAAGTTTGAAGCAAATCAGGTAAAAATAAGAGGGTGATCTCAAAACATTTCAAAAAGTGATACACTTCCTGCTGCCAGTTGGTGGCGCTATAACTTTGACTCACAATAGTCACATCCATGTGATCAGACTCCTATAACGAACACACTCGTGAAGTTTCATAAAGATCAATATATGTATTAAGACATTATAACACATTTCCTGTTTCCTTTTTCTCGCCATAAATTCGTTGCCTCGCCACGGCCAAACCGTTCGAGATATCAAAAATCCCCTGGCAATTTTTAATCATCAGTGTCTTGACTTCATGCTGACCAAGTTTGGTGGCGATCGGATTAATCGTCTAGGAGGAGTATATCAAATTCCAGAGCATGCGTTTTTCAAACAACCCTTAATAGCTGACTTCCTGTTGGCGTGGCGATTAACTTAGAGCGCGAAAGTTGTTCGGCCCGATGAGGTCTATATGTGTACCGAGTTTCATACTAATACGTGCAAGCATGTTTAATATATGGACCAAATTTTCAGACTTTTTTCAAGGGGGCGCTGTCGAGCCCCCCTGCCACGCCCGGGTACCAGCCTCTCCGGCGTCCTAATGGCCGCGGATTCCAATGTGTGTGCCAATTTTCAAGAGTTTTTGAGCATGTTAAGGCCCCCAAAAAGCCCCGGAAGACGGAAAAAAAAAAAAAAAAAAATAAATAAATAAATATAGCTGCGAGCAGCGATGGCGGGCCCAAGCCCGGTGGCACCGCCACCCCGGTGGCTTCAGGGCAACTGTGCACAGCGGGCAATAGGCACTTAAAACGGTTAAACATCAAAGGACTATGTCAAATTCACTCCACATTTACTGCACTACAAGGTGCCGTTATAGAGCCCCTCCTCCCTGCCCATTTTCAAAGGATTACATGTGCCAAGTTTTAACATTATTCTGATGAATTTTGAAGCAAATCAGGTAAAAATAAGAGGGTGATCTCAATGTATGCTGAAAGTGACACATTTTCTGCTTCCAGTTGGTGGCGCTATGACTTTGAATCACAATAGTCAAATCCATGTGATCAGCCTTGTACAACGAAGACTAAGCCAAAGTTTCATCAAAATCAATTAATGTATGCAGAAGTTATAACACTTTGTTTCCCTTTTCTTGCCATAAATTCGTTGCCTCGCCACGGCCAAACCGTTTGAGATATCCAAAATCCGTTTGCAATTAAACAACTTCAATGTGTTAGCAACAAGTTAAAAAAAGCTTGGTGTAAATTGGATAAACCCTGTAGGAGTAGTAGTATAAAATTCATAGCCTGTTTTTTCAAAAAATTAACATTCAAACCAAAATAGCTGACTTCCTGTTGGTCGGAGCTAATGAATGTAAATTAGAAAATTGTCCGGCTTGATGAGAATAATATGTGTACCGAGTTTGGTGACTGTAGGAAAAACTAACCCCCCCACTTTTGTCAAAAGGTGGCGCTACTGAGCCCCTCCACCACGCCCATTTCTATGGCTTTGTCCATGTCTACTGGTTGACAATATTGATGTGTGTGTCGAGTTTCATGCAATTTGAAGCATGTTAAGAGCCTCAAAAACACTCAAGAATATTATTACAGTTTGACCTGTTGCCATGGCAACAATATTTCAAATATCAAAAATCCTGTCATAGGTCTACATCTGCTGTGTATTGACATTACACTGATGAAGTTTGAAGCAAATCAGGTAAAAATAAGAGGGTGATCTCAAAGCATTTTAAAAGTGATACACTTCTTGCTGCCATTTGGTGGCGCTATAACTTTGACTCACAATAGTTACATCCATGTGATCAGACTACTACAACCAACACACTCCTGAAGTTTCATAAACATCAATCAATGTATGCAGAAGTTATAACACATTTCCTGTTTCCCTTTTCTCGCCATAAATTCGTTGCCTCGCCACGGCCAAACCGTTTGAGATATCCAAAATCCTTTTGCAATTAAACAACTTCAATGTGTTCGCAACAAGTTAAAAAAAGCTTGGTGTAAATTGGATAAACCCTGTAGGAGTAGTAGTATAAAATTCATAGCCTGTTTTTTAAAAAAATTAACATTCAAACCAAAATAGCTGACTTCCTGTTGGTCGGAGCTAATGAATGTAAATTAGAAAATTGTCCGGCTTGATGAGAATAATATGTGTACCGAGTTTGGTGACTGTAGGAAAAACTAACCCCCACTTTTGTCAAAAGGTGGCGCTACTGAGCCCCTCCACCACGCCCATTTCTATGGCTTTGTCCATGTCTACTGGTTGACAATATTGATGTGTGTGTCGAGTTTCATGCAATTTGAAGCATGTTAAGAGCCTCAAAAACACTCAAGAATATTATTACAGTTTGACCTGTTGCCATGGCAACAATATTTCAAATATCAAAAATCCTGTCATAGGTCTACATCTGCTGTGTATTGACATTACACTGATGAAGTTTGAAGCAAATCAGGTAAAAATAAGAGGGTGATCTCAAAACATTTCAAAAAGTGATACACTTCCTGCTGCCAGTTGGTGGCGCTATAACTTTGACTCACAATAGTCACATCCATGTGATCAGACTCCTATAACGAACACACTCGTGAAGTTTCATAAAGATCAATATATGTATTAAGACGTTATAACACATTTCCTGTTTCCTTTTTCTCGCCATAAATTCGTTGCCTCGCCACGGCCAAACCGTTCGAGATATCAAAAATCCCCTGGCAATTTTTAATCATCAGTGTCTTGACTTCATGCTGACCGAGTTTGGTGGCGATCGGATTAATCGTCTAGGAGGAGTATATCAAATTCCAGAGCATGCGTTTTTCAAACAACCCTTAATAGCTGACTTCCTGTTGGCGTGGCGATTAACTTAGAGCGCGAAAGTTGTTCGGCCCGATGAGGTCTATATGTGTACCGAGTTTCATACTAATACGTGCAAGCATGTTTAATATATGGACCAAATTTTCAGACTTTTTTCAAGGGGGCGCTGTCGAGCCCCCCTGCCACGCCCGGGTACCAGCCTCTCCGGCGTCCTAATGGCCGCGGATTCCAATGTGTGTGCCAATTTTCACGAGTTTTTGAGCATGTTAAGGCCCCCAAAAAGCCCCGGAAGACGGAAAAAAAATAAAAAAAAATAAAAATAAAAATAAAAAAAAATAATCCTTAGAAGAACAAGAGGGCCCTGCGCGCTTAATTCGCTTGGGCCCTAATAATCCTTAGAAGAACAAGAGGGCCCTGCGCGAATTTTCGCTTGGGCCCTAATAATCCTTAGAAGAACAAGAGGGCCCTGCGCGAATTTTCGCTTGGGCCCTAATAATAAATATAGCTGCGAGCAGCGATGGCGGGCCCAAGCCCGGTGGCACCGCCACCCCGGTGGCTTCAGGGCAACTGTGCACAGCGGGCAATAGGCACTTAAAACGGTTAAACATCAAAGGACTATATCAAATTCACTCCACATTTACTGCACTACAAGGTGCCGTTATAGAGCCCCTCCTCCCTGCCCATTTTCAAAGGATTACATGTGCCAAGTTTTAACATTATTCTGATGAATTTTGAAGCAAATCAGGTAAAAATAAGAGGGTGATCTCAATGTATGCTGAAAGTGACACATTTTCTGCTTCCAGTTGGTGGCGCTATGACTTTGAATCACAATAGTCAAATCCATGTGATCAGCATTGTACAACGAAGACTAAGCCAAAGTTTCATCAAAATCAATTAATGTATGCAGAAGTTATAACACTTTGTTTCCCTTTTCTTGCCATAAATTCGTTGCCTCGCCACGGCCAAACCGTTTGAGATATCCAAAATCCGTTTGCAATTAAACAACTTCAATGTGTTAGCAACAAGTTAAAAAAAGCTTGGTGTAAATTGGATAAACCCTGTAGGAGTAGTAGTATAAAATTCATAGCCTGTTTTTTCAAAAAATTAACATTCAAACCAAAATAGCTGACTTCCTGTTGGTCGGAGCTAATGAATGTAAATTAGAAAATTGTCCGGCTTGATGAGAATAATATGTGTACCGAGTTTGGTGACTGTAGGAAAAACTAACCCCCACTTTTGTCAAAAGGTGGCGCTACTGAGCCCCTCCACCACGCCCATTTCTATGGCTTTGTCCATGTCTACTGGTTGACAATATTGATGTGTGTGTCGAGTTTCATGCAATTTGAAGCATGTTAAGAGCCTCAAAAACACTCAAGAATATTATTACAGTTTGACCTGTTGCCATGGCAACAATATTTCAAATATCAAAAATCCTGTCATAGGTCTACATCTGCTGTGTATTGACATTACACTGATGAAGTTTGAAGCAAATCAGGTAAAAATAAGAGGGTGATCTCAAAGCATTTTAAAAGTGATACACTTCTTGCTGCCATTTGGTGGCGCTATAACTTTGACTCACAATAGTTACATCCATGTGATCAGACTACTACAACCAACACACTCCTGAAGTTTCATAAACATCAATCAATGTATGCAGAAGTTATAACAAATTTCCTGTTTCCCTTTTCTCGCCATAAATTTGTTGCCTCGCCACGGCCAAACCGTTTGAGATATCCAAAATCCGTTTGCAATTAAACAACTTCAATGTGTTCGCAACAAGTTAAAAAAAGCTTGGTGTAAATTGGATAAACCCTGTAGGAGTAGTAGTATAAAATTCATAGCCTGTTTTTTCAAAAAATTAACATTCAAACCAAAATAGCTGACTTCCTGTTGGTCGGAGCTAATGAATGTAAATTAGAAAATTGTCCGGCTTGATGAGAATAATATGTGTACCGAGTTTGGTGACTGTAGGAAAAACTAACCCCCCCACTTTTGTCAAAAGGTGGCGCTACTGAGCCCCTCCACCACGCCCATTTCTATGGCTTTGTCCATGTCTACTGGTTGACAATATTGATGTGTGTGTCGAGTTTCATGCAATTTGTAGCATGTTAAGAGCCTCAAAAACACTCAAGAATATAATTACAGTTTGACCTGTTGCCATGGCAACAATATTTCAAATATCAAAAATCCTGTCATAGGTCTACATCTGCTGTGTATTGACATTACACTGATGAAGTTTGAAGCAAATCAGGAAAAAATAAGAGGGTGATCTCAAAACATTTCAAAAAGTGATACACTTCCTGCTGCCAGTTGGTGTCGCTATAACTTTGACTCACAATAGTCACATCCATGTGATCAGACTCCTATAACGAACACACTCGTGAAGTTTCATAAAGATCAATATATGTATTAAGACGTTATAACACATTTCCTGTTTCCTTTTTCTCGCCATAAATTCGTTGCCTCGCCACGGCCAAACCGTTCGAGATATCAAAAATCCCCTGGCAATTTTTAATCATCAGTGTCTTGACTTCATGCTGACCGAGTTTGGTGGCGATCGGATTAATCGTCTAGGAGGAGTATATCAAATTCCAGAGCATGCGTTTTTCAAACAACCCTTAATAGCTGACTTCCTGTTGGCGTGGCGATTAACTTAGAGCGCGAAAGTTGTTCGGCCCGATGAGGTCTATATGTGTACTGAGTTTCATACTAATACGTGCAAGCATGTTTAATATATGGACCAAATTTTCAGACTTTTTTCAAGGGGGCGCTGTCGAGCCCCCCTGCCACGCCCGGGTACCAGCCTCTCCGGCGTCCTAATGGCCGCGGATTCCAATGTGTGTGCCAATTTTCAAGAGTTTTTGAGCATGTTAAGGCCCCCAAAAAGCCCCGGAAGACGGAAAAAAAAAAAAAAAATAAATAAAAAATAATAAATATAGCTGCGAGCAGCGATGGCGGGCCCAAGCCCGGTGGCACCGCCACCCCGGTGGCTTCAGGGCAACTGTGCACAGCGGGCAATAGGCACTTAAAACGGTTAAACATCAAAGGACTATGTTAACACTCTGAGGTCTGACGGTATCGCCGGCGATACCACCGTGGTTTTTTTCTTATCAGTGTGAAAGAGACTCAAAATACTCCGTCAATGTTGCACATACAATTAAGAGTTATACACCATTTTAATCTGTGGAATATCTTCTTTCATTTGTGTACACTCAGAGTAAAAACAGAATTTTGTGCTTTTTGTAAAATAAAGAAAACTAACATGATGCGTGATTTCTCCTCTCCCTCTGAACGAACTCCAATCTGATAGTTCTCAGAAAATGAACTGTAACTTAGTGAATACTAATGACAAAAAAATTACACTTATGTCTAAAAAAACGTTAAGATGTCAGGTTTTAAATCATGTAAGTCAAATCGAAAACAAACCTTCTTTGTTTATGTAATCTGTATGAAAAGAGAGCCATGTCAGAAATCCGTGATTCAGCTCATTATCTGCTAATGCGGCCACGCCCACGGAGCCAGCGCTATTCAGACGCTAATTCAGTCAATACATGCATTTATTATCTCAAGCGTGTATTTATTGTCTTGAAAAGTGTTTATCTGGATGTAAAAGTCATGGTTAGCGATCTCTAGAAGACATGCAGTTACTTCCTGTTTACTTGTCTTCTACAGATGAAGTTTAGATGAGTTTTTGTTTCTTTAGCGCCCTCCTGCTGCTGTATGTATTGGAAACTCCATTCATGGAATAGCCTCTTCTTCTTTTAGATAAATTTGTGGACTAAAATGCACAGAGCGCCCTCCGACTTCAAGGATGAATTGAAAACACCAGCGCTCATAGTAATGACAGTGAATATTAAATAAAAATAACTCCTCTGTATAGAAAATTGACATAAGCATATGAGAATCCAATATTTCTCCAAATGTGCATGCTTTTAAACTAAAAGCCTATATTCAGACTCTTTGCATCACAGAAATACATTATATTTTAAAGTATAATATAAAACCATTACTTTATATTGTAATAATATTTTTCTGTATGTTTCATATATCATAATGAGCTTGAGACATCACAGAAGGTTTTTTTTCACAGCCTACCTGACTGAAATGCCTCATTAATATGCAAGTCATTTCAGCTCATTACTATCCAATTCTTTTGTCTTCTCAGGTGAGAATGGCCCATTTTCAGTGGTGATTCACGCCTCCTTGCATACTGTGTTTCTTGGCAAAAAGTGTCTTACAAAAACTAAATCAATATATTGTTAAATATGAAGGTGTTACGGTATGCTGGTGCAGAGATGAGGCAGATACGGATTTCCACAAACAATAGATGATCTTTAATAAACACAGGCAGAGTTCACTGAACATACACATTAACACAACAGAGAACGGACGATGAGTGAAGGGAGTGAGTGCAATATATAGGAGTGCTAACAATAGAGTCCAGGTGCAGGTGATGAGTGATGATGAGGAACTGACGAGGGAAGTGAGTGCAGGTGTGGAGAACAGGAGGATTCTGGGAAATGGAGTCCAGGGAAACAAGGGATATGTAACAGAAGGAGTAGGCAGCATAATTTTTACATAATTTTGAAGCAAAAACTCTAGTCTACAACCTCCAATACCCTAAAGTCTTATGAACACAGATTTATTATACTTTTTTTGGCCTTATTTCAGTGACTTAAGTTTTTTGTTTTTTCAACAACCACGCATAAATGTTATTCCTTCAAAAACACAAACATGTACATACATGTTCCTCACATATTATTGTAGCCTAGTTTGTGCTGAATACAGTGTAATGACACTTTTTCCATTAATATGTTTATGAACAACTGAAAAAAGCACAAATGTCAGGGCATGTCAAAAGTTCTCCAGGCCCCAAATCAGCCTCAGACTCCAGAGGGTTAAATTCACTCCACATTTACTGCACTACAAGGTGTAGTATAGAGCCCCTCCTCCCTTCCCATTTTCAAAGGATTACATGTGCCAAGTTTTAACATTATTCTGATGAATTTTGAAGCAAATCAGGTAAAAATAAGAGGGTGATCTCAATGTATGCTGAAAGTGACACATTTTCTGCTTCCAGTTGGTGGCGCTATGACTTTGAATCACAATAGTCAAATCCATGTGATCAGCCTTGTACAACGAAGGCTAAGCCAAAGTTTCATCAAAATCAATTAATGTATGCAGAAGTTATAACACTTTGTTTCCCTTTTCTTGCCATAAATTCGTTGCCTCGCCACGGCCAAACCGTTTGAGATATCCAAAATCCGTTTGCAATTAAACAACTTCAATGTGTTCGCAACAAGTTAAAAAAAGCTTGGTGTAAATTGGATAAACCCTGTAGGAGTAGTAGTATAAAATTCATAGCCTGTTTTTTCAAAAAATTAACATTCAAACCAAAATAGCTGACTTCCTGTTGGTCGGAGCTAATGAATGTAAATTAGAAAATTGTCCGGCTTGATGAGAATAATATGTGTACCGAGTTTGGTGACTGTAGGAAAACTAACCCCCCCACTTTTGTCAAAAGGTGGCGCTACTGAGCCCCTCCACCACGCCCATTTCTATGGCTTTGTCCATGTCTACTGGTTGACAATATTGATGTGTGTGTCGAGTTTCATGCAATTTGAAGCATGTTAAGAGCCTCAAAAACACTCAAGAATATTATTACAGTTTGACCTGTTGCCATGGCAACAATATTTCAAATATCAAAAATCCTGTCATAGGTCTACATCTGCTGTGTATTGACATTACACTGATGAAGTTTGAAGCAAATCAGGTAAAAATAAGAGGGTGATCTCAAAACATTTCAAAAAGTGATACACTTCCTGCTGCCAGTTGGTGGCGCTATAACTTTGACTCACAATAGTCACATCCATGTGATCAGACTCCTATAACGAACACACTCGTGAAGTTTCATAAAGATCAATATATGTATTAAGACGTTATAACACATTTCCTGTTTCCTTTTTCTCGCCATAAATTCGTTGCCTCGCCACGGCCAAACCGTTCGAGATATCAAAAATCCCCTGGCAATTTTTAATCATCAGTGTCTTGACTTCATGCTGACCGAGTTTGGTGGCGATCGGATTAATCGTCTAGGAGGAGTATATCAAATTCCAGAGCATGCGTTTTTCAAACAACCCTTAATAGCTGACTTCCTGTTGGCGTGGCGATTAACTTAGAGCGCGAAAGTTGTTTGGCCCAATGAGGTCTATATGTGTACCGAGTTTCATACTAATACGTGCAAGCATGTTTAATATATGGACCAAATTTTCAGACTTTTTTCAAGGGGGCGCTGTCGAGCCCCCCTGCCACGCCCGGGTACCAGCCTCTCCAGCGTCCTAATGGCCGCGGATTCCAATGTGTGTGCCAATTTTCAAGAGTTTTTGAGCATGTTAAGGCCCCCAAAAAGCCCCGGAAGACGGAAAAAAAAAAAAATAATAATAATAATAATAAATATAGCTGCGAGCAGCGATGGCGGGCCCAAGCCCGGTGGCACCGCCACCCCGGTGGCTTCAGGGCAACTGTGCACAGCGGGCAATAGGCACTTAAAACGGTTAAACATCAAAGGACTATGTCAAATTCACTCCACATTTACTGCACTACAAGGTGCCGTTATAGAGCCCCTCCTCCCTGCCCATTTTCAAAGGATTACATGTGCCAAGTTTTAACATTATTCTGATGAATTTTGAAGCAAATCAGGTAAAAATAAGAGGGTGATCTCAATGTATGCTGAAAGTGACACATTTTCTGCTTCCAGTTGGTGGCGCTATGACTTTGAATCACAATAGTCAAATCCATGTGATCAGCCTTGTACAACGAAGACTAAGCCAAAGTTTCATCAAAATCAATTAATGTATGCAGAAGTTATAACACTTTGTTTCCCTTTTCTTGCCATAAATTCGTTGCCTCGCCACGGCCAAACCGTTTGAGATATCCAAAATCCGTTTGCAATTAAACAACTTCAATGTGTTAGCAACAAGTTAAAAAAAGCTTGGTGTAAATTGGATAAACCCTGTAGGAGTAGTAGTATAAAATTCATAGCCTGTTTTTTCAAAAAATTAACATTCAAACCAAAATAGCTGACTTCCTGTTGGTCGGAGCTAATGAATGTAAATTAGAAAATTGTCCGGCTTGATGAGAATAATATGTGTACCGAGTTTGGTGACTGTAGGAAAAACTAACCCCCCCCACTTTTGTCAAAAGGTGGCGCTACTGAGCCCCTCCACCACGCCCATTTCTATGGCTTTGTCCATGTCTACTGGTTGACAATATTGATGTGTGTGTCGAGTTTCATGCAATTTGAAGCATGTTAAGAGCCTCAAAAACACTCAAGAATATTATTACAGTTTGACCTGTTGCCATGGCAACAATATTTCAAATATCAAAAATCCTGTCATAGGTCTACATCTGCTGTGTATTGACATTACACTGATGAAGTTTGAAGCAAATCAGGTAAAAATAAGAGGGTGATCTCAAAGCATTTTAAAAGTGATACACTTCTTGCTGCCATTTGGTGGCGCTATAACTTTGACTCACAATAGTTACATCCATGTGATCAGACTACTACAACCAACACACTCCTGAAGTTTCATAAACATCAATCAATGTATGCAGAAGTTATAACACATTTCCTGTTTCCCTTTTCTCGCCATAAATTCGTTGCCTCGCCACGGCCAAACCGTTTGAGATATCCAAAATCCGTTTGCAATTAAACAACTTCAATGTGTTCGCAACAAGTTAAAAAAAGCTTGGTGTAAATTGGATAAACCCTGTAGGAGTAGTAGTATAAAATTCATAGCCTGTTTTTTCAAAAAATTAACATTCAAACCAAAATAGCTGACTTCCTGTTGGTCGGAGCTAATGAATGTAAATTAGAAAATTGTCCGGCTTGATGAGAATAATATGTGTACCGAGTTTGGTGACTGTAGGAAAACTAACCCCCACTTTTGTCAAAAGGTGGCGCTACTGAGCCCCTCCACCACGCCCATTTCTATGGCTTTGTCCATGTCTACTGGTTGACAATATTGATGTGTGTGTCGAGTTTCATGCAATTTGAAGCATGTTAAGAGCCTCAAAAACACTCAAGAATATTATTACAGTTTGACCTGTTGCCATGGCAACAATATTTCAAATATCAAAAATCCTGTCATAGGTCTACATCTGCTGTGTATTGACATTACACTGATGAAGTTTGAAGCAAATCAGGTAAAAATAAGAGGGTGATCTCAAAACATTTCAAAAAGTGATACACTTCCTGCTGCCAGTTGGTGGCGCTATAACTTTGACTCACAATAGTCACATCCATGTGATCAGACTCCTATAACGAACACACTCGTGAAGTTTCATAAAGATCAATATATGTATTAAGACGTTATAACACATTTCCTGTTTCCTTTTTCTCGCCATAAATTCGTTGCCTCGCCACGGCCAAACCGTTCGAGATATCAAAAATCCCCTGGCAATTTTTAATCATCAGTGTCTTGACTTCATGCTGACCGAGTTTGGTGGCGATCGGATTAATCGTCTAGGAGGAGTATATCAAATTCCAGAGCATGCGTTTTTCAAACAACCCTTAATAGCTGACTTCCTGTTGGCGTGGCGATTAACTTAGAGCGCGAAAGTTGTTCGGCCCGATGAGGTCTATATGTGTACCGAGTTTCATACTAATACGTGCAAGCATGTTTAATATATGGACCAAATTTTCAGACTTTTTTCAAGGGGGCGCTGTCGAGCCCCCCTGCCACGCCCGGGTACCAGCCTCTCCGGCGTCCTAATGGCCGCGGATTCCAATGTGTGCCAATTTTCAAGAGTTTTTGAGCATGTTAAGGCCCCCAAAAAGCCCCGGAAGACGGAAAAAAAAAAAAAAAAAAAAAAATAAATAAATATAGCTGCGAGCAGCGATGGCGGGCCCAAGCCCGGTGGCACCGCCACCCCGGTGGCTTCAGGGCAACTGTGCACAGCGGGCAATAGGCACTTAAAACGGTTAAACATCAAAGGACTATGTCAAATTCACTCCACATTTACTGCACTACAAGGTGTAGTATAGAGCCCCTCCTCCCTTCCCATTTTCAAAGGATTACATGTGCCAAGTTTTAACATTATTCTGATGAATTTTGAAGCAAATCAGGTAAAAATAAGAGGGTGATCTCAATGTATGCTGAAAGTGACACATTTTCTGCTTCCAGTTGGTGGCGCTATGACTTTGAATCACAATAGTCAAATCCATGTGATCAGCCTTGTACAACGAAGGCTAAGCCAAAGTTTCATCAAAATCAATTAATGTATGCAGAAGTTATAACACTTTGTTTCCCTTTTCTTGCCATAAATTCGTTGCCTCGCCACGGCCAAACCGTTTGAGATATCCAAAATCCGTTTGCAATTAAACAACTTCAATGTGTTCGCAACAAGTTAAAA
Source organism: Chanodichthys erythropterus (assembly GCF_024489055.1). NCBI lineage: Eukaryota > Metazoa > Chordata > Actinopteri > Cypriniformes > Xenocyprididae > Chanodichthys > Chanodichthys erythropterus. The sequence continues at coordinate 38,009,260 of NC_090241.1, forward strand.
AAAGCTTGGTGTAAATTGGATAAACCCTGTAGGAGTAGTAGTATAAAATTCATAGCCTGTTTTTTCAAAAAATTAACATTCAAACCAAAATAGCTGACTTCCTGTTGGTCGGAGCTAATGAATGTAAATTAGAAAATTGTCCGGCTTGATGAGAATAATATGTGTACCGAGTTTGGTGACTGTAGGAAAACTAACCCCCCCACTTTTGTCAAAAGGTGGCGCTACTGAGCCCCTCCACCACGCCCATTTCTATGGCTTTGTCCATGTCTACTGGTTGACAATATTGATGTGTGTGTCGAGTTTCATGCAATTTGAAGCATGTTAAGAGCCTCAAAAACACTCAAGAATATTATTACAGTTTGACCTGTTGCCATGGCAACAATATTTCAAATATCAAAAATCCTGTCATAGGTCTACATCTGCTGTGTATTGACATTACACTGATGAAGTTTGAAGCAAATCAGGTAAAAATAAGAGGGTGATCTCAAAACATTTCAAAAAGTGATACACTTCCTGCTGCCAGTTGGTGGCGCTATAACTTTGACTCACAATAGTCACATCCATGTGATCAGACTCCTATAACGAACACACTCGTGAAGTTTCATAAAGATCAATATATGTATTAAGACGTTATAACACATTTCCTGTTTCCTTTTTCTCGCCATAAATTCGTTGCCTCGCCACGGCCAAACCGTTCGAGATATCAAAAATCCCCTGGCAATTTTTAATCATCAGTGTCTTGACTTCATGCTGACCGAGTTTGGTGGCGATCGGATTAATCGTCTAGGAGGAGTATATCAAATTCCAGAGCATGCGTTTTTCAAACAACCCTTAATAGCTGACTTCCTGTTGGCGTGGCGATTAACTTAGAGCGCGAAAGTTGTTTGGCCCAATGAGGTCTATATGTGTACCGAGTTTCATACTAATACGTGCAAGCATGTTTAATATATGGACCAAATTTTCAGACTTTTTTCAAGGGGGCGCTGTCGAGCCCCCCTGCCACGCCCGGGTACCAGCCTCTCCAGCGTCCTAATGGCCGCGGATTCCAATGTGTGTGCCAATTTTCAAGAGTTTTTGAGCATGTTAAGGCCCCCAAAAAGCCCCGGAAGACGGAAAAAAAAAAAATAATAATAATAATAAATATAGCTGCGAGCAGCGATGGCGGGCCCAAGCCCGGTGGCACCGCCACCCCGGTGGCTTCAGGGCAACTGTGCACAGCGGGCAATAGGCACTTAAAACGGTTAAACATCAAAGGACTATGTCAAATTCACTCCACATTTACTGCACTACAAGGTGCCGTTATAGAGCCCCTCCTCCCTGCCCATTTTCAAAGGATTACATGTGCCAAGTTTTAACATTATTCTGATGAATTTTGAAGCAAATCAGGTAAAAATAAGAGGGTGATCTCAATGTATGCTGAAAGTGACACATTTTCTGCTTCCAGTTGGTGGCGCTATGACTTTGAATCACAATAGTCAAATCCATGTGATCAGCCTTGTACAACGAAGACTAAGCCAAAGTTTCATCAAAATCAATTAATGTATGCAGAAGTTATAACACTTTGTTTCCCTTTTCTTGCCATAAATTCGTTGCCTCGCCACGGCCAAACCGTTTGAGATATCCAAAATCCGTTTGCAATTAAACAACTTCAATGTGTTAGCAACAAGTTAAAAAAAGCTTGGTGTAAATTGGATAAACCCTGTAGGAGTAGTAGTATAAAATTCATAGCCTGTTTTTTCAAAAAATTAACATTCAAACCAAAATAGCTGACTTCCTGTTGGTCGGAGCTAATGAATGTAAATTAGAAAATTGTCCGGCTTGATGAGAATAATATGTGTACCGAGTTTGGTGACTGTAGGAAAAACTAACCCCCCCCACTTTTGTCAAAAGGTGGCGCTACTGAGCCCCTCCACCACGCCCATTTCTATGGCTTTGTCCATGTCTACTGGTTGACAATATTGATGTGTGTGTCGAGTTTCATGCAATTTGAAGCATGTTAAGAGCCTCAAAAACACTCAAGAATATTATTACAGTTTGACCTGTTGCCATGGCAACAATATTTCAAATATCAAAAATCCTGTCATAGGTCTACATCTGCTGTGTATTGACATTACACTGATGAAGTTTGAAGCAAATCAGGTAAAAATAAGAGGGTGATCTCAAAGCATTTTAAAAGTGATACACTTCTTGCTGCCATTTGGTGGCGCTATAACTTTGACTCACAATAGTTACATCCATGTGATCAGACTACTACAACCAACACACTCCTGAAGTTTCATAAACATCAATCAATGTATGCAGAAGTTATAACACATTTCCTGTTTCCCTTTTCTCGCCATAAATTCGTTGCCTCGCCACGGCCAAACCGTTTGAGATATCCAAAATCCGTTTGCAAATTAACAACTTCAATGTGTTCGCAACAAGTTAAAAAAAGCTTGGTGTAAATTGGATAAACCCTGTAGGAGTAGTAGTATAAAATTCATAGCCTGTTTTTTCAAAAAATTAACATTCAAACCAAAATAGCTGACTTCCTGTTGGTCGGAGCTAATGAATGTAAATTAGAAAATTGTCCGGCTTGATGAGAATAATATGTGTACCGAGTTTGGTGACTGTAGGAAAACTAACCCCCCCACTTTTGTCAAAAGGTGGCGCTACTGAGCCCCTCCACCACGCCCATTTCTATGGCTTTGTCCATGTCTACTGGTTGACAATATTGATGTGTGTGTCGAGTTTCATGCAATTTGAAGCATGTTAAGAGCCTCAAAAACACTCAAGAATATTATTACAGTTTGACCTGTTGCCATGGCAACAATATTTCAAATATCAAAAATCCTGTCATAGGTCTACATCTGCTGTGTATTGACATTACACTGATGAAGTTTGAAGCAAATCAGGTAAAAATAAGAGGGTGATCTCAAAACATTTCAAAAAGTGATACACTTCCTGCTGCCAGTTGGTGGCGCTATAACTTTGACTCACAATAGTCACATCCATGTGATCAGACTCCTATAACGAACACACTCGTGAAGTTTCATAAAGATCAATATATGTATTAAGACGTTATAACACATTTCCTGTTTCCTTTTTCTCGCCATAAATTCGTTGCCTCGCCACGGCCAAACCGTTCGAGATATCAAAAATCCCCTGGCAATTTTTAATCATCAGTGTCTTGACTTCATGCTGACCGAGTTTGGTGGCGATCGGATTAATCGTCTAGGAGGAGTATATCAAATTCCAGAGCATGCGTTTTTCAAACAACCCTTAATAGCTGACTTCCTGTTGGCGTGGCGATTAACTTAGAGCGCGAAAGTTGTTCGGCCCGATGAGGTCTATATGTGTACCGAGTTTCATACTAATACGTGCAAGCATGTTTAATATATGGACCAAATTTTCAGACTTTTTTCAAGGGGGCGCTGTCGAGCCCCCCTGCCACGCCCGGGTACCAGCCTCTCCGGCGTCCTAATGGCCGCGGATTCCAATGTGTGCCAATTTTCAAGAGTTTTTGAGCATGTTAAGGCCCCCAAAAAGCCCCGGAAGACGGAAAAAAAAAAATAAAAAAAAATAAAAAAAAATAAATAAATATAGCTGCGAGCAGCGATGGCGGGCCCAAGCCCGGTGGCACCGCCACCCCGGTGGCTTCAGGGCAACTGTGCACAGCGGGCAATAGGCACTTAAAACGGTTAAACATCAAAGGACTATGTCAAATTCACTCCACATTTACTGCACTACAAGGTGCCGTTATAGAGCCCCTCCTCCCTGCCCATTTTCAAAGGATTACATGTGCCAAGTTTTAACATTATTCTGATGAATTTTGAAGCAAATCAGGTAAAAATAAGAGGGTGATCTCAATGTATGCTGAAAGTGACACATTTTCTGCTTCCAGTTGGTGGCGCTATGACTTTGAATCACAATAGTCAAATCCATGTGATCAGCCTTGTACAACGAAGACTAAGCCAAAGTTTCATCAAAATCAATTAATGTATGCAGAAGTTATAACACTTTGTTTCCCTTTTCTTGCCATAAATTCGTTGCCTCGCCACGTCCAAACCGTTTGAGATATCCAAAATCCGTTTGCAATTAAACAACTTCAATGTGTTAGCAACAAGTTAAAAAAAGCTTGGTGTAAATTGGATAAACCCTGTAGGAGTAGTAGTATAAAATTCATAGCCTGTTTTTTCGAAAAATTAACATTCAAACCAAAATAGCTGACTTCCTGTTGGTCGGAGCTAATGAATGTAAATTAGAAAATTGTCCGGCTTGATGAGAATAATATGTGTACCGAGTTTGGTGACTGTAGGAAAAACTAACCCCCCCACTTTTGTCAAAAGGTGGCGCTACTGAGCCCCTCCACCACGCCCATTTCTATGGCTTTGTCCATGTCTACTGGTTGACAATATTGATGTGTGTGTCGAGTTTCATGCAATTTGAAGCATGTTAAGAGCCTCAAAAACACTCAAGAATATTATTACAGTTTGACCTGTTGCCATGGCAACAATATTTCAAATATCAAAAATCCTGTCATAGGTCTACATCTGCTGTGTATTGACATTACACTGATGAAGTTTGAAGCAAATCAGGTAAAAATAAGAGGGTGATCTCAAAGCATTTTAAAAGTGATACACTTCTTGCTGCCATTTGGTGGCGCTATAACTTTGACTCACAATAGTCACATCCATGTGATCAGACTACTACAACCAACACACTCCTGAAGTTTCATAAACATCAATCAATGTATGCAGAAGTTATAACACATTTCCTGTTTCCCTTTTCTCGCCATAAATTCGTTGCCTCGCCACGGCCAAACCGTTTGAGATATCCAAAATCCGTTTGCAATTAAACAACTTCAATGTGTTAGCAACAAGTTAAAAAAAGCTTGGTGTAAATTGGATAAACCCTGTAGGAGTAGTAGTATAAAATTCATAGCCTGTTTTTTCAAAAAATTAACATTCAAACCAAAATAGCTGACTTCCTGTTGGTCGGAGCTAATGAATGTAAATTAGAAAATTGTCCGGCTTGATGAGAATAATATGTGTACCGAGTTTGGTGACTGTAGGAAAAACTAACCCCCACTTTTGTCAAAAGGTGGCGCTACTGAGCCCCTCCACCACGCCCATTTCTATGGCTTTGTCCATGTGTACTGGTTGACAATATTGATGTGTGTGTCGAGTTTCATGCAATTTGAAGCATGTTAAGAGCCTCAAAAACACTCAAGAATATTATTACAGTTTGACCTGTTGCCATGGCAACAATATTTCAAATATCAAAAATCCTGTCATAGGTCTACATCTGCTGTGTATTGACATTACACTGATGAAGTTTGAAGCAAATCAGGTAAAAATAAGAGGGTGATCTCAAAACATTTCAAAAAGTGATACACTTCCTGCTGCCAGTTGGTGGCGCTATAACTTTGACTCACAATAGTCACATCCATGTGATCAGACTCCTATAACGAACACACTCGTGAAGTTTCATAAAGATCAATATATGTATTAAGACGTTATAACACATTTCCTGTTTCCTTTTTCTCGCCATAAATTCGTTGCCTCGCCACGGCCAAACCGTTCGAGATATCAAAAATCCCCTGGCAATTTTTAATCATCAGTGTCTTGACTTCATGCTGACCGAGTTTGGTGGCGATCGGATTAATCGTCTAGGAGGAGTATATCAAATTCCAGAGCATGCGTTTTTCAAACAACCCTTAATAGCTGACTTCCTGTTGGCGTGGCGATTAACTTAGAGCGCGAAAGTTGTTCGGCCCGATGAGGTCTATATGTGTACCGAGTCTCATACTAATACGTGCAAGCATGTTTAATATATGGACCAAATTTTCAGACTTTTTTCAAGGGGGCGCTGTCGAGCCCCCCTGCCACGCCCGGGTACCAGCCTCTCCGGCGTCCTAATGGCCGCGGATTCCAATGTGTGTGCCAATTTTCAAGAGTTTTTGAGCATGTTAAGGCCCCCAAAAAGCCCCGGAAGACGGAAAAAAAAAAAAAAAATAAATAAAAAAAAAATAATAAATATAGCTGCGAGCAGCGATGGCGGGCCCAAGCCCGGTGGCACCGCCACCCCGGTGGCTTCAGGGCAACTGTGCACAGCGGGCAATAGGCACTTAAAACGGTTAAACATCAAAGGACTATGTCAAATTCACTCCACATTTACTGCACTACAAGGTGCCGCTATAGAGCCTCTCCTCCCTGCCCATTTTCAAAGGATTACATGTGCCAAGTTTTAACATTATTCTGATGAATTTTGAAGCAAATCAGGTAAAAATAAGAGGGTGATCTCAATGTATGCTGAAAGTGACACATTTTCTGCTTCCAGTTGGTGGTGCTATGACTTTGAATCACAATAGTCAAATCCATGTGATCAGCCTTGTACAACGAAGACTAAGCCAAAGTTTCATCAAAATCAATTAATGTATGCAGAAGTTATAACACTTTGTTTCCCTTTTCTTGCCATAAATTCGTTGCCTCGCCACGGCCAAACCGTTTGAGATATCCAAAATCCGTTTGCAATTAAACAACTTCAATGTGTTAGCAACAAGTTAAAAAAAGCTTGGTGTAAATTGGATAAACCCTGTAGGAGTAGTAGTATAAAATTCATAGCCTCTTTTTTCAAAAAATTAACATTCAAACCAAAATAGCTGACTTCCTGTTGGTCGGAGCTAATGAATGTAAATTAGAAAATTGTCCGGCTTGATGAGAATAATATGTGTACCGAGTTTGGTGACTGTAGGAAAAACTAACCCCCCCACTTTTGTCAAAAGGTGGCGCTACTGAGCCCCTCCACCACGCCCATTTCTATGGCTTTGTCCATGTCTACTGGTTGACAATATTGATGTGTGTGTCGAGTTTCATGCAATTTGAAGCATGTTAAGAGCCTCAAAAACACTCAAGAATATTATTACAGTTTGACCTGTTGCCATGGCAACAATATTTCAAATATCAAAAATCCTGTCATAGGTCTACATCTGCTGTGTATTGACATTACACTGATGAAGTTTGAAGCAAATCAGGTAAAAATAAGAGGGTGATCTCAAAGCATTTTAAAAGTGATACACTTCTTGCTGCCATTTGGTGGCGCTATAACTTTGACTCACAATAGTCACATCCATGTGATCAGACTACTACAACCAACACACTCCTGAAGTTTCATAAACATCAATCAATGTATGCAGAAGTTATAACACATTTCCTGTTTCCCTTTTCTCGCCATAAATTCGTTGCCTCGCCACGGCCAAACCGTTCGAGATATCAAAAATCCCCTGGCAATTTTTAATCATCAGTGTCTTGACTTCATGCTGACCGAGTTTGGTGGCGATCGGATTAATCGTCTAGGAGGAGTATATCAAATTCCAGAGCATGCGTTTTTCAAACAACCCTTAATAGCTGACTTCCTGTTGGCGTGGCGATTAACTTAGAGCGCGAAAGTTGTTCGGCCCGATGAGGTCTATATGTGTACCGAGTTTCATACTAATACGTGCAAGCATGTTTAATATATGGACCAAATTTTCAGACTTTTTTCAAGGGGGCGCTGTCGAGCCCCCCTGCCACGCCCGGGTACCAGCCTCTCCGGCGTCCTAATGGCCGCGGATTCCAATGTGTGTGCCAATTTTCAAGAGTTTTTGAGCATGTTAAGGCCCCCAAAAAGCCCCGGAAGACGGAAAAAAAAAAAAAAATAAAAAAAAATAATAATCCTTAGAAGAACAAGAGGGCCCTGCGCGAATTTTCGCTTGGGCCCTAATAATCCTTAGAAGAACAAGAGGGCCCTGCGCGAATTTTCGCTTGGGCCCTAATAATCCTTAGAAGAACAAGAGGGCCCTGCGCGAATTTTCGCTTGGGCCCTAATAATCCTTAGAAGAACAAGAGGGCCCTGCGCGAATTTTCGCTTGGGCCCTAATAAAAAAAATAATAATAATCCTTAGAAGAACAAGAGGGCCCTGCGCGAATTTTCGCTTGGGCCCTAATAATCCTTAGAAGAACAAGAGGGCCCTGCGCGAATTTTCGCTTGGGCCCTAATAATAATAATCCTTAGAAGAACAAGAGGGCCCTGCGCGAATTTTCGCTTGGGCCCTAATAATCCTTAGAAGAACAAGAGGGCCCTGCGCGAATTTTCGCTTGGGCCCTAATAATAATTAAAGCTGCAAGCAGCGTTGAGAGGGCCCTCGCACCCGGGCTCCCCGCCACCCGTTGGCCTCAGGAAAACAGTGAACAGTGGGCGTCATGCATTTAAGTGAGTGAATACAGGAGAATTATGCCAAAGTCATTTCGAAATGCCACACTTCCTGCGGCCAACAGGTTGCGCTTTCACCATAACTGAATTTTTCCATGTTGATGTCTTCAGCCCAGGACTATTTTCGAACATGTGAAGTTTGAAGCAGATCGGACATTGTATGTCTGAGTTACATTAACTTCCTGTTTCTTTCTTGGCGTTAATCACATAAATTAGCACTCAGCCAAGTGTTGCATGATTTAACGTGTTTCTAGCATGTCTGGTACTTCGTGGCATGATGAAATGTGACTCTGGTAGTGAATTACAGTATAAAGCATGCCACTTCCTGTTGCCAGCAGGTGGCGCTATGACTAACTGAATATTATCATATAGACGTCTTTAGGCTAGGACTCTTATCACACATGTGAAGTTTGGAGCAGATCGGACATAGTATGCCTGAGTTACAACAACTTCCTTTTTCATGGCGAAAACATCAAACTTTGTCAGGCCGCCACGGACACGCCCTTCGGTGAAAACTCTAGATCTTCGCAATTTAACGTCTCAAAGGCCTTTAGATTAGACTGACCAAATATGATGTTGATCTGATTTAAGCTCTAGGAGGAGTTCGTTAAAGTACAACATCTGGAAATGGCAAAAACTGCACAAATTTTGCAAAGAAAATTCAAAATATCTGACTTCCTGTTAGTTTTCAGATTTCACCCCAAGAGACTTTTTTGTAGGTATTGGGCTGTTAGATGTGTGTACCAAATGTCATACCTGTACATGAAACGTAGTGTCAGGGGCACTTCGTTGAAATTTTTTAGGTGGCGCTATCGAGCCATTTTGCCACACTTGATTCTGAAATCTATATCAGACGTAAATTTTCACCACTTCTGACGCATCTGCAAAGTTTCATGAGTTTTCGAGTATGTTTTGGCCCTCAAAAAAGTGATTCACCTTATATGGCGAAACATCAGACTTTGTCAATCCGCCATGGACACGCCCTTCAACGAAAACTCAAGATCTTTGCAATTTAACATCTCAAAGGCCTTAAGATTAGACTGGCCATATTATGATGTTGATCTGGTTTAATCTCTATGAGGAGTTAATCCCAGTGTAAAACATGTAATTTCCTGTTGCCCCCAGGTGGCGCTATGACTGTAACTGAAATTTGTCATATAGGTGTCTTCAGGTCAGGACTCTAATAAAACATGGGAAGTTTGGGGCAGATCAGACATTGTATGCCCGAGTTACAACAACTTCCTGTTTCATGGCGAAACATCAAACTTTGCCAGGCCGCCACGGACAAGCCCTTCAGCGAAAACTCTAGATCTTCGCAATTTAACGTCACAAAGGCCTTTAGATTAGACTGACCAAAAATGACATTGATCTGATTAAATCTCTAGGAGGAGTTCGTTAAAGTACAACGTCTGGAAAATGCAAAAAACGGTGAATTAATTCAAAATATCTGACTTCCTGTTTGGTTTCGGATTTCGCTCCAAGAGAATTTTTTGTAGGTACTGGGCTGATAAATGTGTGTACCGAATTTCAAACCCCTAGTGTTATGTAGCGAGCGGGGCTGTACGTTAGATGGCGCTATCGAGCCATTTTGCCACGCCCAATTCCGAAACCCATAACAGACGTAAATTTTCACCACTTCTGACGCGTGTGCAAAGTTTCGTGAGTTTTCGAGCACGTTTAGGCCCTCTCAAATGCGATTCATTTTGGAGAAGAATAATAATAATAACGAGCAGCGATGGCGGGCCCAAGCCCGGTGGCACCGCCACCCCGGTGGCTTCAGGGCAACTGCGCACAGCGGGCAATAGGCACTTAAAACGGTTAAACATCAAAGGGCTAGGTCAAATTCACTCCACATTTACTGCACTACAAGGTGCCGTTATAGAGCCCCTCCTCCCTGCCCATTTTCAAAGGATTACATGTGCCAAGTTTTAACATTATTCTGATGAATTTTGAAGCAAATCAGGTAAAAATAAGAGGGTGATCTCAATGTATGCTGAAAGTGACACATTTTCTGCTTCCAGTTGGTGGCGCTATGACTTTGAATCACAATAGTCAAATCCATGTGATCAGCCTTGTACAACGAAGACTAAGCCAAAGTTTCATCAAAATCAATTAATGTATGCAGAAGTTATAACACTTTGTTTCCCTTTTCTTGCCATAAATTCGTTGCCTCGCCACGGCCAAACCGTTTGAGATATCCAAAATCCGTTTGCAATTAAACAACTTCAATGTGTTAGCAACAAGTTAAAAAAAGCTTGGTGTAAATTGGATAAACCCTGTAGGAGTAGTAGTATAAAATTCATAGCCTGTTTTTTCAAAAAATTAACATTCAAACCAAAATAGCTGACTTCCTGTTGGTCGGAGCTAATGAATGTAAATTAGAAAATTGTCCGGCTTGATGAGAATAATATGTGTACCGAGTTTGGTGACTGTAGGAAAAACTAACCCCCCACTTTTGTCAAAAGGTGGCGCTACTGAGCCCCTCCACCACGCCCATTTCTATGGCTTTGTCCATGTCTACTGGTTGACAATATTGATGTGTGTGTCGAGTTTCATGCAATTTGAAGCATGTTAAGAGCCTCAAAAACACTCAAGAATATTATTACAGTTTGACCTGTTGCCATGGCAACAATATTTCAAATATCAAAAATCCTGTCATAGGTCTACATCTGCTGTGTATTGACATTACACTGATGAAGTTTGAAGCAAATCAGGTAAAAATAAGAGGGTGATCTCAAAGCATTTTAAAAGTGATACACTTCTTGCTGCCATTTGGTGGCGCTATAACTTTGACTCACAATAGTTACATCCATGTGATCAGACTACTACAACCAACACACTCCTGAAGTTTCATAAACATCAATCAATGTATGCAGAAGTTATAACACATTTCCTGTTTCCCTTTTCTCGCCATAAATTCGTTGCCTCGCCACGGCCAAACCGTTTGAGATATCCAAAATCCGTTTGCAATTAAACAACTTCAATGTGTTCGCAACAAGTTAAAAAAGCTTGGTGTAAATTGGATAAACCCTGTAGGAGTAGTAGTATAAAATTCATAGCCTGTTTTTTCAAAAAATTAACATTCAAACCAAAATAGCTGACTTCCTGTTGGTCGGAGCTAATGAATGTAAATTAGAAAATTGTCCGGCTTGATGAGAATAATATGTGTACCGAGTTTGGTGACTGTAGGAAAAACTAACCCCCACTTTTGTCAAAAGGTGGCGCTACTGAGCCCCTCCACCACGCCCATTTCTATGGCTTTGTCCATGTGTACTGGTTGACAATATTGATGTGTGTGTCGAGTTTCATGCAATTTGAAGCATGTTAAGAGCCTCAAAAACACTCAAGAATATTATTACAGTTTGACCTGTTGCCATGGCAACAATATTTCAAATATCAAAAATCCTGTCATAGGTCTACATCTGCTGTGTATTGACATTACACTGATGAAGTTTGAAGCAAATCAGGTAAAAATAAGAGGGTGATCTCAAAACATTTCAAAAAGTGATACACTTCCTGCTGCCAGTTGGTGGCGCTATAACTTTGACTCACAATAGTCACATCCATGTGATCAGACTCCTATAACGAACACACTCGTGAAGTTTCATAAAGATCAATATATGTATTAAGACGTTATAACACATTTCCTGTTTCCTTTTTCTCGCCATAAATTCGTTGCCTCGCCACGGCCAAACCGTTCGAGATATCAAAAATCCCCTGGCAATTTTTAATCATCAGTGTCTTGACTTCATGCTGACCGAGTTTGGTGGCGATCGGATTAATCGTCTAGGAGGAGTATATCAAATTCCAGAGCATGCGTTTTTCAAACAACCCTTAATAGCTGACTTCCTGTTGGCGTGGCGATTAACTTAGAGCGCGAAAGTTGTTCGGCCCGATGAGGTCTATATGTGTACCGAGATTCATACTAATACGTGCAAGCATGTTTAATATATGGACCAAATTTTCAGACTTTTTTCAAGGGGGCGCTGTCGAGCCCCCCTGCCACGCCCGGGTACCAGCCTCTCCGGCGTCCTAATGGCCGCGGATTCCAATGTGTGTGCCAATTTTCAAGAGTTTTTGAGCATGTTAAGGCCCCCAAAAAGCCCCGGAAGACGAAAAAAAAAAAAAAAAAAATAATAATAATAATAATAAATATAGCTGCGAGCAGCGATGGCGGGCCCAAGCCCGGTGGCACCGCCACCCCGGTGGCTTCAGGGCAACTGTGCACAGCGGGCAATAGGCACTTAAAACGGTTAAACATCAAAGGACTATGTCAAATTCACTCTACATTTACTGCACTACAAGGTGCCGTTATAGAGCCCCTCCTCCCTGCCCATTTTCAAAGGATTACATGTGCCAAGTTTTAACATTATTCTGATTAATTTTGAAGCAAATCAGGTAAAAATAAGAGGGTGATCTCAATGTATGCTGAAAGTGACACATTTTCTGCTTCCAGTTGGTGGCGCTATGACTTTGAATCACAATAGTCAAATCCATGTGATCAGCCTTGTACAACGAAGACTGAGCCAAAGTTTCATCAAAATCAATTAATGTATGCAGAAGTTATAACACTTTGTTGCCCTTTTCTTGCCATAAATTCGTTGCCTCGCCACGGCCAAACCGTTTGAGATATCCAAAATCCGTTTGCAATTAAACAACTTCAATGTGTTAGCAACAAGTTAAAAAAAGCTTGGTGTAAATTGGATAAACCCTGTAGGAGTAGTAGTATAAAATTCATAGCCTGTTTTTTCAAAAAATTAACATTCAAACCAAAATAGCTGACTTCCTGTTGGTCGGAGCTAATGAATGTAAATTAGAAAATTGTCCGGCTTGATGAGAATAATATATGTACCGAGTTTGGTGACTGTAGGAAAAACTAACCCCCCCACTTTTGTCAAAAGGTGGCGCTACTGAGCCCCTCCACCACGCCCATTTCTATGGCTTTGTCCATGTCTACTGGTTGACAATATTGATGTGTGTGTCGAGTTTCATGCAATTTGAAGCATGTTAAGAGCCTCAAAAACACTCAAGAATATTATTACAGTTTGACCTGTTGCCATGGCAACAATATTTCAAATATCAAAAATCCTGTCATAGGTCTACATCTGCTGTGTATTGACATTACACTGATGAAGTTTGAAGCAAATCAGGTAAAAATAAGAGGGTGATCTCAAAGCATTTTAAAAGTGATACACTTCTTAGTGCCATTTGGTGGCGCTATAACTTTGACTCACAATAGTTACATCCATGTGATCAGACTACTACAACCAACACACTCCTGAAGTTTCATAAACATCAATCAATGTATGTAGAAGTTATAACACATTTCCTGTTTCCCTTTTCTCGCCATAAATTCGTTGCCTCGCCACGGACAAACCGTTTGAGATATCCAAAATCCGTTTGCAATTAAACAACTTCAATGTGTTCGCAACAAGTTAAAAAAGCTTGGTGTAAATTGGATAAACCCTGTAGGAGTAGTAGTATAAAATTCATAGCCTGTTTTTTCAAAAAATTAACATTCAAACCAAAATAGCTGACTTCCTGTTGGTCGGAGCTAATGAATGTAAATTAGAAAATTGTCCGGCTTGATGAGAATAATATGTGTACCGAGTTTGGTGACTGTAGGAAAAACTAACCCCCCCACTTTTGTCAAAAGGTGGCGCTACTGAGCCCCTCCACCACGCCCATTTCTATGGCTTTGTCCATGTCTACTGGTTGACAATATTGATGTGTGTGTCGAGTTTCATGCAATTTGAAGCATGTTAAGAGCCTCAAAAACACTCAAGAATATTATTACAGTTTGACCTGTTGCCATGGCAACAATATTTCAAATATCAAAAATCCTGTCATAGGTCTACATCTGCTGTGTATTGACATTACACTGATGAAGTTTGAAGCAAATCAGGTAAAAATAAGAGGGTGATCTCAAAACATTTCAAAAAGTGATACACTTCCTGCTGCCAGTTGGTGGCGCTATAACTTTGACTCACAATAGTCACATCCATGTGATCAGACTCCTATAACGAACACACTCGTGAAGTTTCATAAAGATCAATATATGTATTAAGACGTTATAACACATTTCCTGTTTCCTTTTTCTCGCCATAAATTCGTTGCCTCGCCACGGCCAAACCGTTCGAGATATCAAAAATCCCCTGGCAATTTTTAATCATCAGTGTCTTGACTTCATGCTGACCGAGTTTGGTGGCGATCGGATTAATCGTCTAGGAGGAGTATATCAAATTCCAGAGCATGCGTTTTTCAAACAACCCTTAATAGCTGACTTCCTGTTGGCGTGGCGATTAACTTAGAGCGCGAAAGTTGTTCGGCCCGATGAGGTCTATATGTGTACCGAGTTTCATACTAATACGTGCAAGCATGTTTAATATATGGACCAAATTTTCAGACTTTTTTCAAGGGGGCGCTGTCGAGCCCCCCTGCCACGCCCGGGTACCAGCCTCTCCGGCGTCCTAATGGCCGCGGATTCCAATGTGTGTGCCAATTTTCAAGAGTTTTTGAGCATGTTAAGGCCCCCAAAAAGCCCCGGAAGACGGAAAAAAAAAAAAAAAAAAAAAAAAAAAAATAATAATAATCCTTAGAAGAACAAGAGGGCCCTGCGCGAATTTTCGCTTGGGCCCTAATAATAATCCTTAGAAGAACAAGAGGGCCCTGCGCGAATTTTCGCTTGGGCCCTAAATATAGCTGCGAGCAGCGATGGCGGGCCCAAGCCCGGTGGCACCGCCACCCCGGTGGCTTCAGGGCAACTGTGCACAGCGGGCAATAGGCACTTAAAACGGTTAAACATCAAAGGACTATGTCAAATTCACTCCACATTTACTGCACTACAAGGTGCCGCTATAGAGCCCCTCCTCCCTGCCCATTTTCAAAGGATTACATGTGCCAAGTTTTAACATTATTCTGATGAATTTTGAAGCAAATCAGGTAAAAATAAGAGGGTGATCTCAATGTATGCTGAAAGTGACACATTTTCTGCTTCCAGTTGGTGGCGCTATGACTTTGAATCACAATAGTCAAATCCATGTGATCAGCCTTGTACAACGAAGACTAAGCCAAAGTTTCATCAAAATCAATTAATGTATGCAGAAGTTATAACACATTTCCTGTTTCCCTTTTCTCGCCATAAATTCGTTGCCTCGCCACGGCCAAACCGTTTGAGATATCCAAAATCCGTTTGCAATTAAACAACTTCAATGTGTTCGCAACAAGTTAAAAAAAGCTTGGTGTAAATTGGATAAACCCTGTAGGAGTAGTAGTATAAAATTCATAGCCTGTTTTTTCAAAAAATTAACATTCAAACCAAAATAGCCTACTTCCTGTTGGTCGGAGCTAATGAATGTAAATTAGAAAATTGTCCGGCTTGATGAGAATAATATGTGTACCGAGTTTGGTGACTGTAGGAAAAACTAACCCCCCCACTTTTGTTGAAAGGTGGCGCTACTGAGCCCCTCCACCACGCCCATTTCTATGGCTTTGTCCATGTCTACTGGTTGACAATATTGATGTGTGTGTCGAGTTTCATGCAATTTGAAGCATGTTAAGAGCCTCAAAAACACTCAAGAATATTATTACAGTTTGACCTGTTGCCATGGCAACAATATTTCAAATATCAAAAATCCTGTCATAGGTCTACATCTGCTGTGTATTGACATTACACTGATGAAGTTTGAAGCAAATCAGGTAAAAATAAGAGGGTGATCTCAAAACATTTCAAAAAGTGATACACTTCCTGCTGCCAGTTGGTGGCGCTATAACTTTGACTCACAATAGTCACATCCATGTGATCAGACTCCTATAACGAACACACTCGTGAAGTTTCATAAAGATCAATATATGTATTAAGACGTTATAACACATTTCCTGTTTCCTTTTTCTCACCATAAATTCGTTGCCTCGCCACGGCCAAACCGTTCGAGATATCAAAAATCCCCTGGCAATTTTTAATCATCAGTGTCTTGACTTCATGCTGACCGAGTTTGGTGGCGATCGGATTAATCATCTAGGAGGAGTATATCAAATTCCAGAGCATGCGTTTTTCAAACAACCCTTAATAGCTGACTTCCTGTTGGCGTGGCGATTAACTTAGAGCGCGAAAGTTGTTCGGCCCGATGAGGTCTATATGTGTACCGAGTTTCATACTAATACGTGCAAGCATGTTTAATATATGGACCAAATTTTCAGACTTTTTTCAAGGGGGCGCTGTCGAGCCCCCCTGCCACGCCCGGGTACCAGCCTCTCCGGCGTCCTAATGGCCGCGGATTCCAATGTGTGTGCCAATTTTCAAGAGTTTTTGAGCATGTTAAGGCCCCCAAAAAGCCCCGGAAGACGGAAAAAATAAATAAATAAATAAATAAATAAATAATAATAAATATAGCTGCGAGCAGCGATGGCGGGCCCAAGCCCGGTGGCACCGCCACCCCGGTGGCTTCAGGGCAACTGTGCACAGCGGGCAATAGGCACTTAAAACGGTTAAACATCAAAGGACTATGTCAAATTCACTCCACATTTACTGCACTACAAGGTGCCGCTATAGAGCCCCTCCTCCCTGCCCATTTTCAAAGGATTACATGTGCCAAGTTTTAACATTATTCTGATGAATTTTGAAGCAAATCAGGTAAAAATAAGAGGGTGATCTCAATGTATGCTGAAAGTGACACATTTTCTGCTTCCAGTTGGTGGCGCTATGACTTTGAATCACAATAGTCAAATCCATGTGATCAGCCTTGTACAACGAAGACTAAGCCAAAGTTTCATCAAAATCAATTAATGTATGCAGAAGTTATAACACTTTGTTTCCCTTTTCTTGCCATAAATTCGTTGCCTCGCCACGGCCAAACCGTTTGAGATATCCAAAATCCGTTTGCAATTAAACAACTTCAATGTGTTAGCAACAAGTTAAAAAAAGCTTGGTGTAAATTGGATAAACCCTGTAGGAGTAGTAGTATAAAATTCATAGCCTGTTTTTTCAAAAAATTAACATTCAAACCAAAATAGCTGACTTCCTGTTGGTCGGAGCTAATGAATGTAAATTAGAAAATTGTCCGGCTTGATGAGAATAATATGTGTACCGAGTTTGGTGACTGTAGGAAAAACTAACCCCCACTTTTGTCAAAAGGTGGCGCTACTGAGCCCCTCCACCACGCCCATTTCTATGGCTTTGTCCATGTCTACTGGTTGACAATATTGATGTGTGTGTCGAGTTTCATGTAATTTGAAGCATGTTAAGAGCCTCAAAAACACTCAAGAATATTATTACAGTTTGACCTGTTGCCATGGCAACAATATTTCAAATATCAAAAATCCTGTCATAGGTCTACATCTGCTGTGTATTGACATTACACTGATGAAGTTTGAAGCAAATCAGGTAAAAATAAGAGGGTGATCTCAAAGCATTTTAAAAGTGATACACTTCTTGCTGCCATTTGGTGGCGCTATAACTTTGACTCACAATAGTTACATCCATGTGATCAGACTACTACAACCAACACACTCCTGAAGTTTCATAAACATCAATCAATGTATGCAGAAGTTATAACACATTTCCTGTTTCCCTTTTCTCGCCATAAATTCGTTGCCTCGCCACGGCCAAACCGTTTGAGATATCCAAAATCCGTTTGCAATTAAACAACTTCAATGTGTTCGCAACAAGTTAAAAAAGCGTGGTGTAAATTGGAGAAACCCTGGAGGAGTAGTAGTATAAAATTCATAGCCTGTTTTTTCAAAAAATTAACATTCAAACCAAAATAGCTGACTTCCTGTTGGTCGGAGCTAATGAATGTAAATTAGAAAATTGTCCGGCTTGATGAGAATAATATGTGTACCGAGTTTGGTGACTGTAGGAAAAACTAACCCCCCACTTTTGTCAAAAGGTGGCGCTACTGAGCCCCTCCACCACGCCCATTTCTATGGCTTTGTCCATGTCTACTGGTTGACAATATTGATGTGTGTGTCGAGTTTCATGCAATTTGAAGCATGTTAAGAGCCTCAAAAACACTCAAGAATATTATTACAGTTTGACCTGTTGCCATGGCAACAATATTTCAAATATCAAAAATCCTGTCATAGGTCTACATCTGCTGTGTATTGACATTACACTGATGAAGTTTGAAGCAAATCAGGTAAAAATAAGAGGGTGATCTCAAAACATTTCAAAAAGTGATACACTTCCTGCTGCCAGTTGGTGGCGCTATAACTTTGACTCACAATAGTCACATCCATGTGATCAGACTCCTATAACGAACACACTCGTGAAGTTTCATAAAGATCAATATATGTATTAAGACGTTATAACACATTTCCTGTTTCCTTTTTCTCGCCATAAATTCGTTGCCTCGCCACGGCCAAACCGTTCGAGATATCAAAAATCCCCTGGCAATTTTTAATCATCAGTGTCTTGACTTCATGCTGACCGAGTTTGGTGGCGATCGGATTAATCGTCTAGGAGGAGTATATCAAATTCCAGAGCATGCGTTTTTCAAACAACCCTTAATAGCTGACTTCCTGTTGGCGTGGCGATTAACTTAGAGCGCGAAAGTTGTTCGGCCCGATGAGGTCTATATGTGTACCGAGTTTCATACTAATACGTGCAAGCATGTTTAATATATGGACCAAATTTTCAGACTTTTTTCAAGGGGGCGCTGTCGAGCCCCCCTGCCACGCCCGGGTACCAGCCTCTCCGGCGTCCTAATGGCCGCGGATTCCAATGTGTGTGCCAATTTTCAAGAGTTTTTGAGCATGTTAAGGCCCCCAAAAAGCCCCGGAAGACGGAAAAAAAATAAAATAAAAAAAAATAAAAAAAATAATAATCCTTAGAAGAACAAGAGGGCCCTGCGCGAATTTTCGCTTGGGCCCTAATAATCCTTAGAAGAACAAGAGGGCCCTGCGCGAATTTTCGCTTGGGCCCTAATAATCCTTAGAAGAACA
The DNA here is from genome assembly GCF_024489055.1 of Chanodichthys erythropterus. Taxonomy (NCBI): domain Eukaryota; kingdom Metazoa; phylum Chordata; class Actinopteri; order Cypriniformes; family Xenocyprididae; genus Chanodichthys; species Chanodichthys erythropterus. Next base: position 38,028,433 of record NC_090241.1, read on the forward strand.
AGAGGGCCCTGCGCGAATTTTCGCTTGGGCCCTAATAATAATCCTTAGAAGAACAAGAGGGCCCTGCGCGAATTTTCGCTTGGGCCCTAATAATCCTTAGAAGAACAAGAGGGCCCTGCGCGCTTAATTCGCTTGGGCCCTAATAATCCTTAGAAGAACAAGAGGGCCCTGCGCGCTTAATTCGCTTGGGCCCTAATAATCCTTAGAAGAACAAGAGGGCCCTGCGCGAATTTTCGCTTGGGCCCTAATAATCCTTAGAAGAACAAGAGGGCCCTGCGCGAATTTTCGCTTGGGCCCTAATAATAATAAATATAGCTGCGAGCAGCGATGGCGGGCCCAAGCCCGGTGGCACCGCCACCCCGGTGGCTTCAGGGCAACTGCGCACAGCGGGCAATAGGCATTTAAAATGGTTAAACATCAAAGGGCTATGTCAAATTCACTCCACATTTACTGCACTACAAGGTGCCACTATAGAGCCCCTCCTCCCTGCCCATTTTCAAATGATTACATGTGCCAAGTTAACATTATTCTGATGAATTTTGAAGCAAATCAGGTAAAAATAAGAGGGTGATCTCAATGTATGCTGAAAGTGACATTTTCTGCTTCCAGTTGGTGGTGCTATGACTTTGAATCACAATAGTCACATCCATGTGATCAGCCTTATACAACGAAGACTAAGCCGAAGTTTCATCAAAATCAATTAATGTATGCAGAAGTTATAACACTTTGTTTCCTTTTCTTGCCATAAATTCGTTGCCTCGCCACGGCCAAACCGTTTGAGATATCCAAAATCCGTTTGCAATTAAACAACTTCAATGTGTAAGCAACAAGTTAAAAAAAGCTTGGTGTAAATTGGATAAACCCTGTAGGAGTAGTAGTATAAAATTCATAGCCTGTTTTTTCAAAAAATTAACATTCAGACAAAAATAGCCGACTTCCTGTTGGTCGGAGCTAATGAATGTAAATTAGAAAATTGTCCGGCTTGATGAGAACAATATGTGTACCGAGTTTGGTGACTTTAGGAAAAACTAACCCCCACATTTGACAAAAGGTGGCGCTACTGAGCCCCTTCACCACGCCCATTTCTATGGCTTTGTCCATGTCTACTGGTTGACAATATTGATGTGTGTGTCGAGTTTCATGCAATTTGAAGCATGTTAAGAGCCTCAAAAACACTCAAGAATATTATTACAGTTTGACCTGTTGCCATGGCAACAATATTTCAAATATCAAAAATCCTGTCATAGGTCTACATCTGCTGTGTATTGACATTACACTGATGAAGTTTGAAGCAAATCAGGTAAAAATAAGAGGGTGATCTCAAAGCATTTCAAAAAGTGATACACTTCCTGCTGCCAGTTGGTGGCGCTATAACTTTGACTCACAATAGTCACATCCATGTGATCAGACTACTACAACTAACACACTCGTGAAGTTTCATAAAGATTAATATATGTATGCAGACGTTATAACACATTTCCTGTTTCCTTTTTCTCGCCATAAATTTGTTGCCTCGCCATGGCCAAACCGTTTGAGATATCCAAAATCCGTTTGCAATTAAACAACTTCAATGTGTTAGCAACAAGTTAAAAAAAGCTTGGTGTAAATTGGATAAACCCTGTAGGAGTAGTAGTATAAAATTCATAGCCTGTTTTTTCAAACAATTAACATTCAAACAAAAATAGCCAACTTCCTGTTGGTCGGAGCTAGAGAATGTAAATTAGAAAATTGTCCGGCTTGATGAGAACAATATGTGTACCGAGTTTGGTGACTGTAGGAAAAACTAACCCCCACTTTTGACAAAAGGTGGCGCTACTGAGCCCCTTCACCACGCCCATTTCTATGGCTTTGTCCATGTCTACTGGTTGACAATATTGATGTGTGTGTCGAGTTTCATGCAATTTGAAGCATGTTAAGAGCCTCAAAAACACTCAAGAATATTATTACAGTTTGACCTGTTGCCATGGCAACAATATTTCAAATATCAAAAATCCTGTCATAGGTCTACATCTGCTGTGTATTGCCATTACATTAATGAAGTTTGAAGCAAATCAGGTAAAAATAAGAGGGTGATCTCAAAGCATTTCAAAAAGTGATACACTTCCTGCTGCCAGTTGGTGGCGCTATAACTTTGACTCACAATAGTCACATCCATGTGATCAGACTACTACAACTAACACACTCGTGAAGTTTCATAAAGATCAATATATGTATGCAGACGTTATAACACATTTCCTGTTTCCTTTTTCTCGCCATAAATTCGTTGCCTCGCCACGGCCAAACCGTTCGAGATATCAAAAATCTCCTGGCAATTTTTAATCATCATTGTCTTGACTTCATGCTGACCGAGTTTGGTGGCGATCGGATTAATCGTCTAGGAGGAGTATATCAAATTCCAGAGCATGCGTTTTTCAAACAACCCTTAATAGCTGACTTCCTGTTGGCGTGGTGTTTAACTTAGAGCACGAAAGTTGTTCGGCCCGATGAGGTCTATATGTGTACTGAGTTTCATACTAATACGTGCAAGCATGTTTAATATATGGACCAAATTTTCAGACTTTTTTCAAGGGGGCGCTGTCGAGCCCCCCTGCCACGCCCGGGTACCAACCTCTGGGGCGTCCTAATGGCCGCGGATTCCAATGTGTGTGCCAATTTTCAAGAGTTTTTGAGCATGTTAAGGCCCCCAAAAAGCCCCGGAAGACGAAAAAAAATAAAAAAAAATAATAATAAATATAGCTGCGAGCAGCGATGGCGGGCCCAAGCCCGGTGGCACCGCCACCCCGGTGGCTTCAGGGCAACTGTGCACAGCGGGCAATAGGCACTTAAAACGGTTAAACATCAAAGGACTATGTCAAATTCACTCCACATTTACTGCACTACAAGGTGCCGCTATAGAGCCCCTCCTCCCTGCCCATTTTCAAAGGATTACATGTGCCAAGTTTTAACATTATTCTGATGAATTTTGAAGCAAATCAGGTAAAAATAAGAGGGTGATCTCAATGTATGCTGAAAGTGACACATTTTCTGCTTCCAGTTGGTGGCGCTATGACTTTGAATCACAATAGTCAAATCCATGTGATCAGCCTTGTACAACGAAGACTAAGCCAAAGTTTCATCAAAATCAATTAATGTATGCAGAAGTTATAACACTTTGTTTCCCTTTTCTTGCCATAAATTCGTTGCCTCGCCACGGCCAAACCGTTTGAGATATCCAAAATCCGTTTGCAATTAAACAACTTCAATGTGTTAGCAACAAGTTAAAAAAAGCTTGGTGTAAATTGGATAAACCCTGTAGGAGTAGTAGTATAAAATTCATAGCCTGTTTTTTCAAAAAATTAACATTCAAACCAAAATAGCTGACTTCCTGTTGGTCGGAGCTAATGAATGTAAATTAGAAAATTGTCCGGCTTGATGAGAATAATATGTTTACCGAGTTTGGTGACTGTAGGAAAAACTAACCCCCCCACTTTTGTCAAAAGGTGGCGCTACTGAGCCCCTCCACCACGCCCATTTCTATGGCTTTGTCCATGTCTACTGGTTGACAATATTGATGTGTGTGTCGAGTTTCATGCAATTTGAAGCATGTTAAGAGCCTCAAAAACACTCAAGAATATTATTACAGTTTGACCTGTTGCCATGGCAACAATATTTCAAATATCAAAAATCCTGTCATAGGTCTACATCTGCTGTGTATTGACATTACACTGATGAAGTTTGAAGCAAATCAGGTAAAAATAAGAGGGTGATCTCAAAGCATTTTAAAAGTGATACACTTCTTGCTGCCATTTGGTGGCGCTATAACTTTGACTCACAATAGTTACATCCATGTGATCAGACTACTACAACCAACACACTCCTGAAGTTTCATAAACATCAATCAATGTATGCAGAAGTTATAACACATTTCCTGTTTCCCTTTTCTCGCCATAAATTCGTTGCCTCGCCACGGCCAAACCGTTTGAGATATCCAAAATCCGTTTGCAATTAAACAACTTCAATGTGTTCGCAACAAGTTAAAAAAGCTTGGTGTAAATTGGATAAACCCTGTAGGAGTAGTAGTATAAAATTCATAGCCTGTTTTTTCAAAAAATTTACATTCAAACCAAAATAGCTGACTTCCTGTTGGTCGGAGCTAATGAATGTAAATTAGAAAATTGTCCGGCTTGATGAGAATAATATGTGTACCGAGTTTGGTGACTGTAGGAAAAACTAACCCCCCCACTTTTGTCAAAAGGTGGCGCTACTGAGCCCCTCCACCACGCCCATTTCTATGGCTTTGTCCATGTCTACTGGTTGACAATATTGATGTGTGTGTCGAGTTTCATGCAATTTGAAGCATGTTAAGAGCCTCAAAAACACTCAAGAATATTATTACAGTTTGACCTGTTGCCATGGCAACAATATTTCAAATATCAAAAATCCTGTCATAGGTCTACATCTGCTGTGTATTGACATTACACTGATGAAGTTTGAAGCAAATCAGGTAAAAATAAGAGGGTGATCTCAAAACATTTCAAAAAGTGATACACTTCCTGCTGCCAGTTGGTGGCGCTATAACTTTGACTCACAATAGTCACATCCATGTGATCAGACTCCTATAACGAACACACTCGTGAAGTTTCATAAAGATCAATATATGTATTAAGACGTTATAACACATTTCCTGTTTCCTTTTTCTCGCCATAAATTCGTTGCCTCGCCACGGCCAAACCGTTCGAGATATCAAAAATCCCCTGGCAATTTTTAATCATCAGTGTCTTGACTTCATGCTGACCGAGTTTGGTGGCGATCGGATTAATCGTCTAGGAGGAGTATATCAAATTCCAGAGCATGCGTTTTTCAAACAACCCTTAATAGCTGACTTCCTGTTGGCGTGGCGATTAACTTAGAGCGCGAAAGTTGTTCGGCCCGATGAGGTCTATATGTGTACCGAGTTTCATACTAATACGTGCAAGCATGTTTAATATATGGACCAAATTTTCAGACTTTTTTCAAGGGGCCGCTGTCGAGCCCCCCTGCCACGCCCGGGTACCAGCCTCTCCGGCGTCCTAATGGCCGCGGATTCCAATGTGTGTGCCAATTTTCAAGAGTTTTTGAGCATGTTAAGGCCCCCAAAAAGCCCCGGAAGACGGAAAAAAAAAAAAAAAATAATAATAATCCTTAGAAGAACAAGAGGGCCCTGCGCGAATTTTCGCTTGGGCCCTAATAATAATCCTTAGAAGAACAAGAGGGCCCTGCGCGAATTTTCGCTTGGGCCCTAATTAAAGCTGCAAGCAGCGTTGAGAGGGCCCTCGCACCCGGGCTCACCGCCACCCGTTGGCCTCAGGAAAACAGTGAACAGTGGGCGTCATGCATTTAAGTGAGTGAATACAGGAGAATTATGCCAAAGTCATTTCGAAATGCCACACTTCCTGCGGCCAACAGGTGGCGCTTTCACCATAACTGAATTTTGCCATGTTGATGTCTTCAGGCCAGGACTATCATTGAACACGTGAAGTTTGAAGCAGATCGGACATTGTATGCCTGAGTTACAACAACTTCCTGTTTCTTTCGTGGCGTTAATCGCATAAATTAGCACTCAGCCAAGTGTTGCATGATTTAACGTGTCTCTAGCATGTTTGGTACTTCGTGGCATAATGAAATGTGACTCTGGTAGTGAATTACATTGTGAAGCATGCCATTTCCTGTTGCCAGCAGGTGGCGCTATGACTAACTAAATATTGTCATATAGATGTCTTTAGGCCAGGACTCTTATCACACATGTGAAGTTTGGGGCAGATCGGACATGCATGTCACCACTTAAATCACAGATGAACAGCTATGATATATGCTAAACCAAACACAGAGAAAGAAAAGGCTTAAACAATAATACGCATGCTTACTCATACACACACACACCACTTATTGGTTCACTTTCATTCTGTGTCAAAACAGTATGTGTTTTGTGTTTCAAGTATATTTCCATGTTCACTACATTAATTAAACATGCTTACAAACACATTTTGTTGCAAATATGGATATTTGAAATCAATAATGAGGTAAGAAAATGCTTATTCCAGGTTTTCCCTTTAAAAATCATCATTTTCAGGTCTCAATGTAATTGTAATGTTGTATTATTGCAAAAAAACATATGTCAGATGAACAAATGAAGAGGTAAACCTTGACAAAATGTGATTTGTAATGATATTATAAGGATTTATATAGTTTAAAAGAGATATAACATGACAAAACCTTGGAAAAACCTTGAAATCTTGAACTATATTAGTGGCCTTCTACTGCCATCTGGTGGCAAATGACAATTTCAGGACATACAAAACATATGAACATTGTCATTCAACACATTTTTAACTGTTAAAGTTAGCTATTGTCCCGATCTCCATGAAATTGCTTGTTTAGAGTCATGTCACACGTCCTTGCTTATTTTCAGAAAGATCTGAGCATTCCTTGGAGAGATATATGGCTTTCAGGGACACTTGGTGAAGGCCACATTTTGAAATGACCCTTTTATATCCACTAATGCAAAAGTTCAACTTTTTTTGATCATTATTAAACAACAGAGTCCAGAGAATTGTACTGCATTGGTTTCATTCAGATTGAGCAAAAAACCTGATTAGTATGCAAAAGTAGGTTTTTAAAATATTCTTGAATGAACGATTTGATTGACATAATAAATGATGGGTAACGAAATGTTTACTGCAAGTCTCCTTAAAGTTTCACATAATGTGGCACAATTGTCATTAATAATTCAACCGAAATTGAGTGGTGCATTTTGACAAAATGTGATTGTAATCATTAATAGTGATTCTATCAAGTCTAAATATGCATTACAGAACAATATGACTACTTTAACCAGCAGGTGGCAGCAAAGGACCAGTCATTAGCCTACTTTCAGTTTAAAAATGGTCTGGTTTTGTACATTTTCCATGACTGCATTAAACATGTTTACGCACACATTGTTGTAAATATTTGACATACATGATAGGTAAGAAAATCTTAGTGCAAGTCTTGTCTTTCTGACAACAGAATAATGAATGAATGATAAATGGGAATTTGGTTTTTCGCTTATATCTCGGGAACAGGACATCGAAAAATTCTGAAACTCAGAGGGTAGATAGAGCTCAACAGGCCCTGTGGAACGAGATCATCGCGGGGACAGTGAGTGTTGGGGGTCGGGAGTTACGCCTGGTCTAATGCGTATATTTTTGTGCTTATATCTCAAGAACGCTCAGGCCAAATTGCACCAATCTCGAATCGAATCTAGTCGGGGAAAGGGCCTTTCCAATGAGCCCTTCCCCAAGGTCCTAGGAGGTAGGGCTCGGGAGTTACGGCCGTTTAAAGTCGGGGGTCCCGCGAACTAGCGATCCGCGGGGGGGCGCCCCCGAGGCCCGCGACGGATGTGGCTGCTCAAGGGCCCGGAGGGGACCTTACCATCCGAGTTTGAGCTCGCGGGGACTTTCGGTTCTTGAGTTAGAAGCAAAAATGTACCGGGATTGTGACGTCATTGGCGGCCGCCATTTTAAAACGCGCCCGCTGGTTTTTGGCTAATATCTCGGCGACAATTCAATGAAAATGCCTGAAATTCATAATGTGGACAGACTTCATCTAGACGGTTCGAATGAGCCCGGTGCTGGCTGGATTGGTTGAGATTTCGTTTATAAACATAGGAATATTGTCATTTTTCATCTTTGTAACTGTTATAACTTCTATACCTGTTGCCCAATCTCCCCAAAATTTGTCATGCTTATTTAGAACAATATTTGGCATATGCTCACTTATTTTCGTGAAGATCCGAGTTTTCGTTTAGGATTTATAGGCTTTTGAGTACATTTTGCCACACCCATTTTCTAAATGACCCAGTTATAGCAACCCAAAGGACAAAGTTCAACTTTTTTTGATAATTATTGATCTAGAGAGTCCATAGAATTGTCCTACACTGGTTCCATTCCGATCAGGCAAAAAACCTAGGACTAGTTCGCAAAAGTAGGTTTTTCACATATTTGCGAATAATTAATGAAAGATTTGATTGACAGCATTGGTTCTTGAGGCAAAGTTGTTCAGCATGAGGAGATCTATCAAATGATATGCATATTGTGTGGTTTTATGAAACACCACGTGATTACCGAGGCATAAAACTCGCTAGCGCCAACTTGTGGCCGATTTCTTTCAAAATTCTTACAGACCTCTAGGACCATGAGTTGAACATGCCCATCGAGTTTCGTTCCGATCGGCCTCGGTTAACCTTGTCTAATAGGTGCTCAAATTTCATTGGCCGATGGCGGCCATGTTTTTTGAGATACGCCAATGTCCTCATAAAGAGTTATGCCCCCTTGGACCAAGACACTGCATGCCAAATTTCAAGTCAATCAGACCAACGGTTGCCTAGTTATAGTCATTTATGTGATTTTTGTGTCTTATAGCACCCCCAAGTGGCAGAGGTGCGCAATTTTTTTTATTTGACTAAAGACTGAGCTTATACATATATGTACCAAGTTTGGCGAAGATATTCCATTCCATTCAAGAGTTATAGCTAAAAACAGCATTTGGCTAACATTAGCATAGAGGTTTTTGGCGTACTGTTTCGTGCAAAATTTGAAATTTCAACTTTTTTTTGATAATTATTGATATTCAGTGTCCAGAGAATATTTCTGCAGTAGTTTGGTTCCGATCGGTTGAAAATCCTAGGACTAGTTCGCAAAAGTAGGTTTGGGCTATAGGTCGATTTTACGGAAAAACGGTGCGTCGTAGAGCAAAAAAAGGCGCATATCAATTTTGTTCGTACTAACCCAAGGATAGCAACCATGTAAAGTTTTTGAGTCTACATCAAGCGGTTTACGAGTTATGGCCAAAAATGTCTGAAAATTTTGTTTTTTGCGCTGTAGCGCCCCCGTTAGGCCGATTTGGGTCATACTTTGTCAACCTCTCCTCGATTTTTGTACTATCATTTGACAAAGTTTCAAGTCTTTAGGCCTTACGGTTTGGGCTGCACGATGCGTTTTACGGCAGAAGAAAAAGAATAATAATAATAATTAAAGCTGCAAGCAGCATTTACCGGGGTTCAAGCATTTAAGACCTTTAAGCAGATATGCATAAAAAGATACTTTAAAGTTTAAAAGATATTTAAGTTTTATTTACCAAGCATGTAAACACCTAAATCATAGAAGGAATTGACCATTTTCAGCCAAAACAGGCAATTTACCATTGAAAATATATGGATTTTAAAGCTTTTACAGTTATAGCGCCACCTATTGGTCGATCTCCATAAAAATTGGCATTCTTCTTTAGAGGCATATGCTGCGTGTGCTCACTTAATTTCGTGAAGTTCTGAGTTTTAATTTAGGAATTATAAGCTCTTGAGTACATTTTGCCACGCAAAATGTTTTGTTGTAGATATTTGAAATTACATGATAGGTAAGAAAATCTTAGTGCAAGTCTTGTCTTTTTCACACCAAAATAATGAATGAATGAATGATGAATAGGAATTTGGTTTATCGCTTATATCTCAGGAACAGGACATCGAAAAATTCTGAAACTCAGAGGGTAGATAGAGCTCAACGGGCCCTGTGGAACGAGACCATCGCCGGGACAGTGAGTGTTGGGGGTCGGGAGTTACGCCTGGTCTAATGCGTATCTTTTTGTGCTTATATCTCAAGAACGCCTAGACCAAATCGCACCAAACTTGAATCGAATCTAGTTGGGGAAAGGGCCTTTCCAACGAGCCCTTCCCCAAGGTCCTAGGAGGTAGGGCTCGGGAGTTACGGCCGTTTAAATTCGGGGGTCCCGCGAACTAGCGATCCGCGGGGGGGCGTCCCCGAGGCCCGCGACGGATGTGGCCGCTCAAGGGCCGGGAGGGGACCTTGCCATCCGAGTTTGAGCTCGCGGGGACTTTCGGTTCCTGAGTTAGAAGCAAAAATGTACCGGGATGTGACGTCATTGGCGGCCGCCATTTTAAATCGCGCCCGCTGGTTTTTGGCTAATATCTCGGCGAAAATTCAATGAAAATGCCTGAAATTCATAGTGTGGACAGACGTCATCTAGACTGTTCGAATGAGCTCAGTGCTGGCTGGATTGGTTGAGATTTCGTTTATAAACATAGGAATATTGTCATTTTTCATCATTATAACTGTTATAACTTCTATACCTGTTGCCCAATCTTCACAAAATTTGTCATGCTTATTTAGAACAATATTTGGCATATGCTCACTTATTTTCGTGAAGTTCCGACTTTTCGTTTAGGATTTATAGGCTTTTGAGTACATTTTGCCACACCCATTTTCTAAATGACCAGTTATAGCAACCCAAAGGACAAAGTTCAACTTTTTTTGATAATTATTGATCTAGAGAGTCCATAGAATTGTCCTACACTGGTTTCATTCCAATCGGGTGAAAAACCTAGGACTAGTTCGCAAAAGTAGGTTTTTCACATATTTGCGAATAATTAATGAACGATTTGATTGACAGAATTGGTTCTTGAGGCAAAGTTGTTCAGCATGAGGAGATCTATCAAATGATATGCATTTTATGAAACACCATGTGATTACCGAGGCGTAAAACTCGTTAGCGCCAACTTGTGGCCGATTTCTTTCAAAATTCTTACAGACCTCTAGGACCATGAGTTGAACATGCCCATTGAGTTTCGTTCCGATCGGCCTCCGTTAACCTGGTCTAATAGGTGCTTAAACTTCATTGGCCGATGGCGGCCATGTTTTTTGAGATACGCCAATGTCCTCATAGACCATCATGCCCCCTTGGACCAAGACACTGCATGCCAAATTTCAAGTCGATTGGACTAACGGTTGCTTAGTTACAGACGTGTTTATGTTTTTTTCAAGTTATAGCGCCACCTAATGCCCAATCGACGAGATTTTTTTATCGTGACCAAAGAATGAGCCCATACACATGTGTACCGAGTTTGGTGCAAATATCTCATTTCGTTCTCGAGTTATAGCCATTTTAGTAAAAGTGGCTCCGCCCTTAACGTACGTTTTGGCGCCCCTTCGTGACCGTGAATCAAAATTTCAACTTTTTTTGATAATTATTGATATTCACACTCCAGAGAACATTTCTGCACTGGTTTGGTTCCGATCGGGCAAAAAACCTAGGACTAGTTCGAAAAGTAGGTTTTGGACAAAATTCAAAATGGCGGGAAAACGGGACCTCGGAGAGCAAATCTGATCTTCTACGCTTGTCACCGCCTTGACGCAAGGATTCCAAATATGTAATTCTTTTAATCTACGACAAACGGTTTAGGAGTTATGAGCCATTTTGCGCATTTGATCGCTGTAGCGCCACCTATTGGCCGATTTGGGTCATACTTTGTCAACCTCTCCTCGATTTTTGTACTATCATCTGACAAAGTTTCAAGTCTCTAGGCCTTACGGTTTGGGCTGCACGATGCGTTTTACGGCAGAAGAAAAAGAATAATAATAATAAAAATCAGCACAATAACAATAGGGTTTCAGCACTACGTGCTTGAACCCCTAAAAATCAGCACAATAACAATAGGGTTTCAGCACTACGTGCTTGAACCCCTAATAATTAAAGCTGCATGCAGCATTTTATCGGGGTTCAAGCATTCAAGGCAGTTTAAGGCAGGATTTGTCTTATTTAGCAAGCATGTACCACTGAAATCATATATGCTAAAACAAACACAGAAAGAAAAGGTTTAAACAGTAATACCTTATACATACGAAGCATGCTTTACACACATACACACACACACATAAACAAAAAAATATAATTTTCAGGTCACAATGTAATTGTAATGTTGTCTTACTGCAAAGACATAAGTCACATGAACAAATGAAGTGGTAAACCTTGAAAAAAATGTGATTTGTAATGTTATTATAAGGATTTATATAGTTTAAAGCAGGGGTGTCCAATCCTGTTCCTGCAGATCTACCTTCCTACAAAGTTCAGCTTTAGCCCAGCTCAACACAACACACCTGTCTGTAATTATGAAGTGCTCCTGAAGATCTTAATTAACTGATTCAGGTGTGTTTTATCAGGGTTGGAGTTAAAATGTGCAGGTAGGTAGATATCCAGGAACAGGATTGGGCAACCCTGGTTTAAAGGTATTTTAAATGACAAAACATTGAATTCTTGAAACCTTGAATTATATTAGTGACCTTCTGCTGCCATCTGGTGGCACAAAATGACAGTGTCAGGCAATTCATTATAGAAATATATAGTTTTAAAGGTTTTTTGACAGTTATAGCGCCACCTATTGCCCGATCTCCACCATTTTTGGGGGATGTCCTCGGAGTGTATCCATACATATGTGTGCCAAATTTGGTGAAAATATCTCATTTCGTTTTGACGTTATAGACACTTATATATATGAGCGCATAAAAACTGACCCATGAAAGACTTTGATTAGATTTTTTTGCCACTTCCTATCAAAATTTTGACATTTGGGCTTTAACATATAGTAAACCAACTTAGGTTCCGTGTTTTCTACTGTGGTTTCGTGACGATCGGACAAACGGTTTCGAAGATATTCGCAAACGTTTTTTAAGCGCTAAATCACAACGTGGCACAAACCATTTTCCGAAACCTGGCAAGTCTGATATCGTTGAACTCGGCAAGGATTCAGGAGTCCAAAGATATATATCTTGTCAAAATAAGTCGATCACATCCAGAGTTATATACAATTTCATCCAAAAGCATTAAAAACACAAGTTTTTTAAAGTTTTCTAACAGTTATAGCGCCACCTATGGTCCGATCTCCATAAAAATTTGTGTGCTTCTGTATAGTTATACTTCGCATGCGTTCACCAATTTTCGTGAAGTTCTGAGTTTACGTTTAGGTTTTATAGGCTTTTGGGTATATTTAGCCACGCCCACTTTCTAAATGACCCCGTTATAGCGACCCAAAGGGTAAAGTTCAACTTTTTTTGATAATTATTGATCTGGAGAGTCCAGAGAATTGTCCTGCACTGGTTTTGTTCCGATTGTGCGAAAAACCTAGGACTAGTTCGCAAAAGTAGGTTTTTAAAATATTCATGAATAATTAATGAACGGTTTGATTGACAGCATTGGTTCTTGAGGCAAAGTTGTTCAGCATGAGGAGATCTATCAAATGATATGCATATTATGTGGATTTATGAAACACCATGTGATTACAGAGTCGTAAAACTCGTTAGCGCCAACTAGTGGCCGATTTCTTTCAAAATTGGTACAGACGTCCATGACCACGATTCGATCATGCACACCGAGTTTCGTTCCGATCGGCCTCCGTTAACCTTGTCTAATAGGTGCTCAAATTTCATTGGCCGATGGCGGCCATGTTTTTTGAGATACACCAATGTCCTTAAAGACAATCATGCCCCCTTGGACCAAGACACTACACGCCAAATTTTAAGTCAATCGGACTAACGGTTGCATAGTTATAGCTGTTTTTATGTTTTTTTCGCATTATAGCGCCACCTAGTGGCAGAGGTGCGCAATTTTTTTTATTTAACCAAAGTCTGAGCTTATACATATATGTACCAAGTTTAGTGAAGATATTCCATTCCGTTCAAGAGTTATCACTAAAAATAGCATTTGGCTAATGTTAGCATAGACGTTTTTGGCGTATTGTTTCGTGCAAAATTCGAAATTTCAACTTTTTTTTGATAATTATTGATATTCAGTGTCCAGAGAATATTTTTGCAGTGGATTGGTTCCGATCGGTTGAAAATCCTAGGACTAGTTCGCGAAAGTACGTTTGGGCTTCGGGTCAATTTTACGGAAAAACGGTGCGTCGTAGAGTTAAAAAAGGCGCAAAACAATTTTGTTCGTACTAACCCAAGGATTGCAACGATGTACAGTTTTTGAGTCTACGTCAAGCGGTTTACGAGCTATAGCCAAAAATGTCTGAAAATTTTGTTTTTTGCGCTGTAGCGCCCCCGTTTGGCCGATTGGGTCAAGACTTTGATAGGTTCTCCCCAAATTGAGCACTACAATCTGGCCAAATTTCAAGTCTCTAGGCCTTACGGTTTAGGCTGCACGATCAGTTTTACGGCAGAATAATAATAATAATAATAATTAAAGCTGCATGCAGCATTTTATCGGGGTTCAAGCATTTAAGGCAGTTTAAGGCAGGATTTGTCTTATTTAGCAAGCATGTACCACTGAAATCATATATGCTAAAACAAACACAGAAAGAAAAGGTTTAAACAGTAATACCTTATACATACGAAGCATGCTTTACACACATACACACACACACATAAACAAAAAAATATAATTTTCAGGTCACAATGTAATTGTAATGTTGTCTTACTGCAAAGACATAAGTCACATGAACAAATGAAGTGGTAAACCTTGAAAAAAATGTGATTTGTAATGTTATTATAAGGATTTATATAGTTTAAAGTAGGGGTGCCCAATCCTGTTCCTGGAGATCTACCTTCCTACAATTCAGCTCTAGCCCAGCTCAACACACCTGTCTGTAATTATGAAGTGCTCCTGAAGATCTTAATTAACTGATTCAGGTGTGTTTTATCAGGGTTGGAGCTAAAATGTGCAGGTAGGTAGATGTCCAGGAACAGGATTGGGCACCCCTGGTTTAAAGGGATTTTAAATGACAAAACATTGAATTCTTGAAACCTTGAATTATATTAGTGGCCTTCTGCTGCCATCTGGTGGCACAAAATGACAGTGTCAGGCAATTCATTATAGAAATATATAGTTTTAAAGGTTTTTTGACAGTTATAGCGCCACCTATTGCCCGATCTCCACCATTTTTGGGGGATGTCCTTGGAGTGTATCCATACATATGTGTGCCAAATTTGGTGAAATTATCTCATTTCGTTTTGACGTTATAGACACTTATATATATGAGCGCATAAAAATTGACCCATGAAAGACTTTGATTGGATTTTTTTGCCACTTCCTATCAAAATTTTGACATTTGGGCTTTAACGTATAGTAAACCAACTTAGGTTCCGTGTTTTCTACGGTGGTTTCGTGACGATCGGACAAACGGTTTCGAAGATATTCGCAAACGTTTTTTAAGCGCTAAATCACAACGTGGCACAAACCGTTTTCCGAAACCTGGCAAGTCTGATATCGTTGAACTCGGCAAGGATTCAGGAGTCTAAAGATATATCTCCCGTTGAAATAAGTCGATCACATCCAGAGTTATATACAATTTCATCCAAAAGCATTAAAAACACAAGTTTTTTAAAGTTTTCTAACAGTTATAGCGCCACCTATGGTCCGATCTCCATAAAAATTGGTGTGCTTCTGTATAGTTATACTTTGCATGCGTTCCCCAATTTTCGTGAAGTTCTGAGTTTACGTTTAGGTTTTATAGGCTTTTGGGTATATTTAGCCACGCCCACTTTCTAAATGACCCCGTTATAGCGACCCAAAGGGTAAAGTTCAACTTTTTTTTGGAAATTATTGATCTGGAGAGTCCATAGAATTGTCCTGCACTGGTTTCGTTCCGATTGTGCGAAAAAACTAGGACTAGTTCGCAAAAGTAGGTTTTTAAAATATTCATGAATAATTAATGAACGATTTGATTGACAGCAATGGTTCTTGAGGCAAAGTTGTTCAGCATGAGGAGATCTATCAAATGATATGCATATTGTGTGGATTTATGAAACACCATGTGATTACAGAGTCGTAAAACTCGTTAGCGCCAACTAGTGGCCGATTTCTTTCAAAATTGGTACAGACGTCCATGACCACGATTCGATCATGCACACCGAGTTTCGTTCCGATCGGCCTCCGTTAACCTTGTCTAATAGGTGCTCAAATTTCATTGGCCGATGGCGGCCATGTTTTTTGAGATACACCAATGTCCTTAAAGACAATCATGCCCCCTTGGACCAAGACACTGCATGCCAAATTTTAAGTCAATCGGACTAACGGTTGCATAGTTATAGCTGTTTTTATGTTTTTTTCGCATTATAGCGCCACCTAGTGGCAGAGGTGCGCAATTTTTTTTATTTAACCAAAGTCTGAGCTTATACATATATGTACCAAGTTTAGTGAAGATATTCCATTCTGTTCAAGAGTTATCACTAAAAATAGCATTTGGCTAACTTTAGCATAGATGTTTTTGGCGTACTGTTTCGTGCAAAATTCGAAATTTCAACTTTTTTTTGATAATTATTGATATTCAGTGTCCAGAGAATATTTCTGCAGTGGATTGGTTCCGATCGGTTGAAAATCCTAGGACTAGTTCGCGAAAGTACGTTTGGGCTTCGGGTCAATTTTACGGAAAAACGGTGCGTCGTAGAGTTAAAAAAGGCGCAAAACAATTTTGTTCGTACTAACCCAAGGATTGCAACGATGTACAGTTTTTGAGTCTACGTCAAGCGGTTTACGAGCTATGGCCAAAAATGTCTGAAAATTTTGTTTTTTGCGCTGTAGCGCCCCCGTTTGGCCGATTGGGTCAAGACTTTGATAGGTTCTCCCCAAATTGAGCACTACAATCTGGCCAAATTTCAAGTCTCTAGGCCTTACGGTTTAGGCTGCACGATCAGTTTTACGGCAGAATAATAATAATAATAATAATAATTAAAGCTGCAAGCAGCATTTACCGGGGTTCAAGCATTTAAGACCTTTAAGCAGATATGCATAAAAAGATACTTTAAAGTTTAAAAGATATTTAAGTTTTATTTAGCAAGCATGGAAACACCTAAATCATAGAAGGAATTGACCATTTTCAGCCAAAACAGGCAATTTACCATTGAAAATATATGGATTTTAAAGCTTTTACAGTTATAGCGCCACCTATTGGTCGATCTCCATAAAAATTGGCATGCTTCTTTAGAGGCATATGATGCGTGTGCTCACTTAATTTCGTGAAGTTCTGAGTTTTAATTTAGGAATTATAAGCTCTTGAGTACATTTTGCCACGCAAAATGTTTTGTTGTAGATATTTGAAATTACATGATAGGTAAGAAAATCTTAGTGCAAGTCTTGTCTTTTTCACACCAAAATAATGAATGAATGAATGATGAATAGGAATTTGGTTTATCGCTTATATCTCAGGAACAGGACATCGAAAAATTCTGAAACTCAGAGGGTAGATAGAGCTCAACGGGCCCTGTGGAACGAGACCATCGCCGGGACAGTGAGTGTTGGGGGTCGGGAGTTACGCCTGGTCTAATGCGTATCTTTTTGTGCTTATATCTCAAGAACGCCTAGACCAAATCGCACCAAACTTGAATCGAATCTAGTTGGGGAAAGGGCCTTTCCAACGAGCCCTTCCCCAAGGTCCTAGGAGGTAGGGCTCGGGAGTTACGGCCGTTTAAATTCGGGGGTCCCGCGAACTAGCGATCCGCGGGGGGGCGTCCCCGAGGCCCGCGACGGATGTGGCCGCTCAAGGGCCGGGAGGGGACCTTGCCATCCGAGTTTGAGCTCGCGGGGACTTTCGGTTCCTGAGTTAGAAGCAAAAATGTACAGGGATGTGACGTCATTGGCGGCCGCCATTTTAAATCGCGCCCGCTGGTTTTTGGCTAATATCTCGGCGAAAATTCAATGAAAATGCCTGAAATTCATAGTGTGGACAGACGTCATCTAGACTGTTCGAATGAGCTCAGTGCTGGCTGGATTGGTTGAGATTTCGTTTATAAACATAGGAATATTGTCATTTTTCATCTTTTTAACTGTTATAACTTCTATACCTGTTGCCCAATCTCCACAAAATTTGTCATGCTTATTTAGAACAATATTTGGCATATGCTCACTTATTTTCGTGAAGTTCCGAGTTTTCGTTTAGGATTTATAGGCTTTTGAGTACATTTTGCCACACCCATTTTCTAAATGACCCAGTTATAGCAACCCAAAGGACAAAGTTCAACTTTTTTTGATAATTATTGATCTAGAGAGTCCATAGAATTGTCCTACACTGGTTTCATTCCAATCGGGTGAAAAACCTAGGACTAGTTCGCAAAAGTAGGTTTTTCACATATTTGCGAATAATTAATGAACGATTTGATTGACAGAATTGGTTCTTGAGGCAAAGTTGTTCAGCATGAGGAGATCTATCAAATGATATGCATTTTATGAAACACCATGTGATTACCGAGGCGTAAAACTCGTTAGCGCCAACTTGTGGCCGATTTCTTTCAAAATTCTTACAGACCTCTAGGACCATGAGTTGAACATGCCCATTGAGTTTCGTTCCGATCGGCCTCCGTTAACCTGGTCTAATAGGTGCTCAAACTTCATTGGCCGATGGCGGCCATGTTTTTTGAGATACGCCAATGTCCTCATAGACCATCATGCCCCCTTGGACCAAGACACTGCATGCCAAATTTCAAGTCGATTGGACTAACGGTTGCTTAGTTACAGACGTGTTTATGTTTTTTTCAAGTTATAGCGCCACCTAATGCCCAATCGACGAGATTTTTTTATCGTGACCAAAGAATGAGCCCATACACATGTGTACCGAGTTTGGTGCAAATATCTCATTTCGTTCTCGAGTTATAGCCATTTTAGTAAAAGTGGCTCCGCCCTTAACGTACGTTTTGGCGCCCCTTCGTGACCGTGAATCAAAATTTCAACTTTTTTTGATAATTATTGATATTCACACTCCAGAGAACATTTCTGCACTGGTTTGGTTCCGATCGGGCAAAAAACCTAGGACTAGTTCGAAAAGTAGGTTTTGGACAAAATTCAAAATGGCGGGAAAACGGGACCTCGGAGAGCAAATCTGATCTTCTACGCTTGTCACCGCCTTGACGCAAGGATTCCAAATATGTAATTCTTTTAATCTACGACAAACGGTTTAGGAGTTATGAGCCATTTTGCGCATTTGATCGCTGTAGCGCCACCTATTGGCCGATTTGGGTCATACTTTGTCAACCTCTCCTCGATTTTTGTACTATCATCTGACAAAGTTTCAAGTGTCTAGGCCTTACGGTTTGGGCTGCACGATGCGTTTTACGGCAGAAGAAAAAGAATAATAATAATAAAAATCAGCACAATAACAATAGGGTTTCAGCACTACGTGCTTGAACCCCTAATAATTAAAGCTGCAAGCAGCATTTACCGGGGTTCAAGCATTTAAGACCTTTAAGCAGATATGCATAAAAAGATACTTTAAAGTTTAAAAGATATTTAAGTTTTATTTAGCAAGCATGTAAACACCTAAATCATAGAAGGTATTGACCATTTTCAGCCAAAACAGGCAATTTACCATTGAAAATATATGGATTTTAAAGCTTTTACAGTTATAGCGCCACCTATTGGTCGATCTCCATAAAAATTGGCATGCTTCTTTAGAGGCATATGCTGCGTGTGCTCACTTAATTTCGTGAAGTTCTGAGTTTTAATTTAGGAATTATAAGCTCTTGAGTACATTTTGCCACGCAAAATGTTTTGTTGTAGATATTTGAAATTACATGATAGGTAAGAAAATCTTAGTGCAAGTCTTGTCTTTTTCACACCAAAATAATGAATGAATGAATGATGAATAGGAATTTGGTTTATCGCTTATATCTCAGGAACAGGACATCGAAAAATTCTGAAACTCAGAGGGTAGATAGAGCTCAACGGGCCCTGTGGAACGAGACCATCGCCGGGACAGTGAGTGTTGGGGGTCGGGAGTTACGCCTGGTCTAATGCGTATCTTTTTGTGCTTATATCTCAAGAACGCCTAGACCAAATCGCACCAAACTTGAATCGAATCTAGTTGGGGAAAGGGCCTTTCCAACGAGCCCTTCCCCAAGGTCCTAGGAGGTAGGGCTCGGGAGTTACGGCCGTTTAAATTCGGGGGTGCCGCGAACTAGCGATCCGCGGGGGCGTCCCCGAGGCCCGCGACGGATGTGGCCGCTCAAGGGCCGGGAGGGGACCTTGCCATCCGAGTTTGAGCTCGCGGGGACTTTCGGTTCCTGAGTTAGAAGCAAAAATGTACCGGGATGTGACGTCATTGGCGGCCGCCATTTTAAATCGCGCCCGCTGGTTTTTGGCTAATATCTCGGCGAAAATTCAATGAAAATGCCTGAAATTCATAGTGTGGACAGACGTCATCTAGACTGTTCGAATGAGCTCAGTGCTGGCTGGATTGGTTGAGATTTCGTTTATAAACATAGGAATATTGTCATTTTTCATCATTATAACTGTTATAACTTCTATACCTGTTGCCCAATCTTCACAAAATTTGTCATGCTTATTTAGAACAATATTTGGCATATGCTCACTTATTTTCGTGAAGTTCCGACTTTTCGTTTAGGATTTATAGGCTTTTGAGTACATTTTGCCACACCCATTTTCTAAATGACCAGTTATAGCAACCCAAAGGACAAAGTTCAACTTTTTTTGATAATTATTGATCTAGAGAGTCCATAGAATTGTCCTACACTGGTTTCATTCCAATCGGGTGAAAAACCTAGGACTAGTTCGCAAAAGTAGGTTTTTCACATATTTGCGAATAATTAATGAACGATTTGATTGACAGAATTGGTTCTTGAGGCAAAGTTGTTCAGCATGAGGAGATCTATCAAATGATATGCATTTTATGAAACACCATGTGATTACCGAGGCGTAAAACTCGTTAGCGCCAACTTGTGGCCGATTTCTTTCAAAATTCTTACAGACCTCTAGGACCATGAGTTGAACATGCCCATTGAGTTTCGTTCCGATCGGCCTCCGTTAACCTGGTCTAATAGGTGCTTAAACTTCATTGGCCGATGGCGGCCATGTTTTTTGAGATACGCCAATGTCCTCATAGACCATCATGCCCCCTTGGACCAAGACACTGCATGCCAAATTTCAAGTCGATTGGACTAACGGTTGCTTAGTTACAGACGTGTTTATGTTTTTTTCAAGTTATAGCGCCACCTAATGCCCAATCGACGAGATTTTTTTATCGTGACCAAAGAATGAGCCCATACACATGTGTACCGAGTTTGGTGCAAATATCTCATTTCGTTCTCGAGTTATAGCCATTTTAGTAAAAGTGGCTCCGCCCTTAACGTACGTTTTGGCGCCCCTTCGTGACCGTGAATCAAAATTTCAACTTTTTTTTGATAATTATTGATATTCACACTCCAGAGAACATTTCTGCACTGGTTTGGTTCCGATCGGGCAAAAAACCTAGGACTAGTTCGAAAAGTAGGTTTTGGACAAAATTCAAAATGGCGGGAAAACGGGACCTCGGAGAGCAAATCTGATCTTCTACGCTTGTCACCGCCTTGACGCAAGGATTCCAAATATGTAATTCTTTTAATCTACGACAAACGGTTTAGGAGTTATGAGCCATTTTGCGCATTTGATCGCTGTAGCGCCACCTATTGGCCGATTTGGGTCATACTTTGTCAACCTCTCCTCGATTTTTGTACTATCATCTGACAAAGTTTCAAGTCTCTAGGCCTTACGGTTTGGGCTGCACGATGCGTTTTACGGCAGAAGAAAAAGAATAATAATAATAAAAATCAGCACAATAACAATAGGGTTTCAGCACTACGTGCTTGAACCCCTAATAATAATAATAAAAATCCTAACAATTACAATAGGGTTTCAGCACTTCGTGCTTGAACCCCTAATAATAATTAAAGCTGCAAGCAGCATTTACCGGGGTTCAAGCATTTAAGACCTTTAAGCAGATATGCATAAAAAGATACTTTAAAGTTTAAAAGATATTTAAGTTTTATTTAGCAAGCATGTAAACACCTAAATCATATAAGGAATTGACTATTTTCAGCCAAAACAGGCAATTTACCATTGAAAATATATGTATTTTAAAGCTTTTACAGTTATAGCGCCACCTATGGGTCGATCTCCATAAAAGTTGGCATGCTTATTTAGAGTCATATGCTGCATGTGCTCACTTAATTTCGTGAAGTTCTGAGTTTTGGTTTAGGAATTATAGGCTTTTGAGTACATTTTGCCAAGCCCATTTTATAAATGACCCTATGATAGCAATCGAAATGGTAAAATTCAACTTTTTTTTGATAATTATTGATCTAGAGAGTCCATAGAATT
The DNA here is from genome assembly GCF_024489055.1 of Chanodichthys erythropterus. Taxonomy (NCBI): domain Eukaryota; kingdom Metazoa; phylum Chordata; class Actinopteri; order Cypriniformes; family Xenocyprididae; genus Chanodichthys; species Chanodichthys erythropterus. The sequence continues at coordinate 38,050,360 of NC_090241.1, forward strand.
GTCCTACACTGGTTTCGTTCCATTCGGGCAAAAAACCTAGGACTAGTTCGCAAAAGTAGGTTTTTCACATATTTGTGGATAATTAATGAACGATTTGATTGACAGCATTGGTTCTTGAGGCAAATTTGTTCATCATGAGGAGATCTATCAAATGATATGCATGTTGTGTGGTTTTGTGACACACCACGTGATTACTGAGGTGTAAAACTCGTTAGCGCCAACTTGTGGCCGATTTCTTTCAAAATTCTTACAGACCTTTAGGACCATGAGTCGAACATGCCCATCGAGTTTCGTTCCGATCGACCTCTGTTAACCTTGTCTAATAGGTGCTCAAACTTCATTGGCCGATGGCGGCCATGTTTTTTGAGATACGCCAATGTCCTCATAGACCCTCGTGCCCCCTTGGACCAAGACACTGCATGCCAAATTTCAAGTCAATCGGACTAACGGTTGCTTAGTTACAGCTGTTTTTATGTTTTTTTCAAGTTATAGCGCCACCTAGTGTCCAGTCGACGCGATTTTTTTATCCTGACCAAAGATTGAGCCCCTACACATGTCCTCCGAGTTTGGTGCAAATATGTCATTTCCTTCTCGAGTTATAGCCATTTTAGTAAAAGTGGCTCCGCCCACATTACATGTTTTGGTGCCTCTTAGCAACTGTGAATCAAAATTTCAAAATTCTCTCGATAATTATTGATCTATAGACTCCAGAGAACATTTCTGCACTGCTTTGGTTCCGATCGGATGAAAAACCTAGGACTAGTTCGCAAAAGTAGTTTTTTGACAAAATTCAAAATGGCGGAAAAATTTTCCAGGCGGAAATGAAATCGGAGATATACGTTTTGTTCGTCAAGGTCTCAGCTTTCCAATGATATAAGACACTTGAGCCTGTGACTTACGGTTTAGGAGTTATGAGCCATTTTGCGCATTTGATCGCTCTAGCGCCACCTATTGGCTGATTTGGGTCATACTTTGTCAACCTCTCCTCGATTTTTGTACTATCATTTGACAAAGTTTCAAGTCTCTAGGCCTTACGGTTTGGTCTGCACGATGCGTTTTACGGCAGAAGAAAAAGAATAATAATAATAATTAAAGCTGCAAGCAGCATTTACCGGGGTTCAAGCATTTAAGACCTTTAAGCAGATATGCATAAAAAGATACTTTAAAGTTTAAAAGATATTTAAGTTTTATTTAGCAAGCATGTAAACACCTAAATCATATAAGGAATTGACTATTTTCAGCCAAAACAGGCAATTTACCATTGAAAATATATGTATTTTAAAGCTTTTACAGTTATAGCGCCACCTATGGGTCGATCTCCATAAAAGTTGGCATGCTTATTTAGAGTCATATGCTGCATGTGCTCACTTAATTTCGTGAAGTTCTGAGTTTTGGTTTAGGAATTATAGGCTTTTGAGTACATTTTGCCAAGCCCATTTTATAAATGACCCTATGATAGCAATCGAAATGGTAAAATTCAACTTTTTTTTGATAATTATTGATCTAGAGAGTCCATAGAATTGTCCTACACTGGTTTCGTTCCATTCGGGCAAAAAACCTAGGACTAGTTCGCAAAAGTAGGTTTTTCACATATTTGTGGATAATTAATGAACGATTTGATTGACAGCATTGGTTCTTGAGGCAAATTTGTTCATCATGAAGAGATCTATCAAATGATATGCATGTTGTGTGGTTTTGTGACACACCACGTGATTACTGAGGTGTAAAACTCGTTAGCGCCAACTTGTGGCCGATTTCTTTCAAAATTCTTACAGACCTTTAGGACCATGAGTCGAACATGCCCATCGAGTTTCGTTCCGATCGACCTTTTTTAACCTTGTCTAATAGGTGCTCAAACTTCATTGGCCGATGGCGGCCATGTTTTTTGAGATACGCCAATGTCCTCATAGACCCTCGTGCCCCCTTGGACCAAGACACTGCATGCCAAATTTCAAGTCAATCGGACTAACGGTTGCTTAGTTATAGCTGTTTTTATGTTTTTTTCAAGTTATAGCGCCACCTAGTGTCCAGTCGACGCGATTTTTTTATCCTGACCAAAGATTGAGCCCCTACACATGTCCTCCGAGTTTGGTGCAAATATGTCATTTCCTTCTCGAGTTATAGCCATTTTAGTAAAAGTGGCTCCGCCCACATTACATGTTTTGGTGCCTCTTAGCAACTGTGAATCAAAATTTCAAAATTCTCTCGATAATTATTGATCTTTAGACTCCAGAGAACATTTCTGCACTGGTTTGGTTCCGATCGGATGAAAAACCTAGGACTAGTTCGCAAAAGTAGTTTTTTGACAAAATTCAAAATGGCGGAAAAATTTTCCAGGCGGAAATGAAATCGGAGATATACGTTTTGTTCGTCAAGGTCTCAGCTTTCCAATGATATAAGACACTTGAGCCTGTGACTTACGGTTTAGGAGTTATGAGCCATTTTGCGCATTTGATCGCTGTAGCGCCACCTATTGGCTGATTTGGGTCATACTTTGTCAACCTCTCCTCGATTTTTGTACTATCATTTGACAAAGTTTCAAGTCTCTAGGCCTTACGGTTTGGTCTGCACGATGCGTTTTACGGCAGAAGAAAAAGAATAATAATAAAAATCCTAACAATTACAATAGGGTTTCAGCACTTCGTGCTTGAACCCCTAAAAATCCTAACAATTACAATAGGGTTTCAGCACCCGAGTACCCTAGCAACCGCATAGCAACACCTTAGCAACCACCCCGAGTACCCTAGCAACCGCATAGCAACACCCTAGCAACCACCCCGAGTACCCTAGCAACCGCATAGCAACACATTAGCAACCACCCGAGTACCCTAGCAACCGCATAGCAACACCCTAGCAACCACCCCGAGTACCCTAGCAACCGCATAGCAACACCCTAGCAACCACCCCGAGTACCCTAGCAACCGCATAGCAACACCCTAGCAACCATTTTGCAAAATCTATATCTCTGCATCAGAACATCGTACAGACATGGGGAATGGTTTATATTGTCAAGCAGCCTTTGGAGTATCATCATTGGTAGCTGGCAAGTCACTCCCTAGCAACCAAACAGTACCCTAGTAACCATTTTGCAAAATCTGTATCTCTGCATCAGAACATCGTCCAGACATGGGGGTTGGTTTATATTGTCAAGCAGCCTTTGGAGTATCATCACTGGTAGCTGCCAAGCCACTCCCTAGCAACCAAACAGAGTACCCTAGCAACCGTTTTGCAAAATCTATATCTCTGCATCAGTACATCGTAGAGACATGGCGGTTGGCTCTTTTGACTCATGCTAGCAATCTGGACTTCCAACATGCTAGCAGTGAATAGCTACATGCTAATAGTGATTAGCTAAGTGCTAAAGTGGGCTAAGAACATGCTAATAACTCTATAAAAACTCCATAGTATCCATCTGTGACAACTACCAATCTATCTATCTATCTATCTATCTATCTATCTAATAAAACTTAAACTTTCAAACTTCAAACTTTTAAAACTTATTCAAACTTTCTGGCTATGCTTTTTCAAGCCAACTTAAAGTTTGTCCTCAAACTTTTTTATCTAGTTAAGTTGGCTTGAAAGAGCCAACTTACTGATCTACGTCTTAAGCTTATTATTATTCTTCTTCTTAGACTAAATTTCTAAATGCATCTCCTCCTAGACTGTTCAAGCCACAACCACCAAACTCGGACTAGACCTTCAGACTGTTCTGACTTAGTGTGCTATATCTTTTCAGACTGATCCGACTTACGGTTTTCCTAAAAATGCTGATTAAAACTGAAAAAAACTCCCATTGACTCCCATTGAAAATCTGAACATTCCATCAAACTCCAACTGTCAAAAATTCAAATCTAAACACACTGAAGCCCATTAAACTCAATGAAGCTTTCATTCTATGTACTATTACTGAGCCATTTAAACTCATTCAAACTCTATCTATCTATCTATCTATCTATCTATCTATCTATCTATCTATCTATCTATCTAACTCATTCAAACTCATCTATCTATCTGTCTGTCTATCTATCTATCTATATATCTATCTTCTCATTTATCTATCTATCTATCTATCTATCTATCTATCTATCTATCTATCTATCTATCTATCTATCTATCTATCTATCACTTCTCATCTATCTATCTATCCATCTATCTATCACTTCTCATCTATCAATCTATCTATCACTTCTCATCTATCTCTCTTCTCATCTATCTCTCGTCTCATCTATCGCTCTATCTCTCTATCTCTCTTCTCATCTATCACTTCTCATCTATCTCTCTTCTCATCTATCATTTCTCATCTATCTCTCTTCTCATCTATCTCTTCTCATCTATCACTTCTCATCTATCTATCTATCATTCAAACTCATCTATCTATGTATCTATCTATGTATGTATCTATCTATCTATCTATCTATCTATCTATCTATCTTCTCATCTATCTCTCTTCTCATTTATCTATCTCTCCTCTCGACTATCTTTCTTCTCATCTATCACTTCTCATCTATCTTTGCTCATCTATCTCTCTTTTCATTTATCTATCTCTCCTCTCGACTATCTTTCTTCTCATCTATCACTTCTCATCTATCTTTTCTCATCTATCTCTCTTCTCATCTATCATCTTATCTATCACTTCTCATATATCTCTCTTCTCATCTATCTCTCTTCTCATCTATGACTTCTCATCTATCTATTAACTCATTCAAATTCATAAACTCTATCTATCTATCTATCTATCTATCTATGATCAACTCACATAGCAACCACCCAAAATAACCTAGCAACCACCCAGAACACCATGGCAACTGCATAGCAACCACACAAATCACCCTGGTATCATCCTAGCAACCAGCCTGGGTACAACAGCAACTGCATAGCAACACCATAGCAACCACCCCGAGTACCCTAGCAACCGCATAGCAACACCTTAGCAACCACCCAGAGTACCCTAGCAACTGCATAGCAACACCATAGCAACCAACCAGAGTGCCCTAGCAACCATTTTGCAAAATCTATATCTCTGCATCAGAACATCGTCCAGACATGGGGGTTGGTTTATATTGTCAAGCAGCCTTTGGAGTATCATCATTGGTAGCTGGCAAGTCACTCCCTAGCAACCAAACAGTACCCCAGTAACCATTTTGCAAAATCTATATCTCTGCATCAGAACATTGTCCAGACATGGGGGTTGGTTTATATTGTCAAGCAGCCTTTGGAGTATCATCATTGGTAGCTGGCAAGCCACTCCCTAGCAACCAAACAGAGTACCCTAGCAACCGTTTTGCAAAATCTATATCTCTGCATCAGAACATCGTACAGACATGGCGGTTGGCTCTTTTGACTCATGCTAGCAATCTGGACTTCCAACATGCTAGCAGTGAATAGCTACATGCTAATAGTGATTAGCTAAGTGCTAAAGTGGGCTAAGAAAAAGCTAATAACTCTATAAAAACTACATAGTATCCATCTGTGACAACTACCAATCTATTTATCAATCTATCTATCTAATAAAACTTAAACTTTCAAACTTTAAACTTTTAAAACTTCTTCAAACTTTCTGACTATGCTTTTTCAAGCCAACTTAAAGTTTGTCCTCAAACTTTTTTATCTAGTTATTATTATTCTTCTTAGACTAAATTTTAAATTGTATCTCCTCCTAGACTGTTCAAGCTACAAACACCAAACTCGGACTAGACCTTCAGACTGTTCTGACTCGGATTGCTATGTCTTTTCAGACTGATCCGACTTACGGTTTTCCTAAAAATGCTGATTAAACCTGGAAAAAACTCCCATTGACTTTCATTGAACTGCCTTGGCTGATCTGAACATTCCGTCCAACTGTCAAAATTCAAATTCAAACACACAGACTCAATTAAACTGCCATTCCTATTTCCAAGCCATTTAAACTCATTCAAACTCATTCTATCTATCTATCTATCTATCTATCTATCTATCTATCTATCTATCAAACTAAATCTATCTATCTATCTATCAAACTAAATCTTTCTATCTATCTATCTATCTATCTATCTATCTATCTATCTATCTATCTATCTATCAGACTATATATATCTATCAAACTAAATCTATCTATCTATCTATCTATCTATCTATCTATCTATCTATCTATCAAACTAAATCTATCTATCAAGCTAAATCTATCTATCTATCTATCAAACTAAATCTATCTATCTATCTATCTATCTATCTATCAAACTAAATCTATCTGTCTATCTATCAAACTAAATCTATCTATCTATCTATCAAACTAAATCTATTTATCTATAATATACATATACATGGATACATACATCACTTCTCATCTATCTCTCTTCTCATCTATCACTTCTCATCTATCTCTTCTCATCTATCACTTCTCATCTATCACTTCTCATCTATCTATTTATCTATCTATCTATCATTCAAACTCATCTATGTATCTATCTATCTATCTATCTATCTATCTATCTATCACTTCTCATCTATCTCTCTTCTCATTTATCTATCTCTCCTCTCATCTATCTTTCTTCTCATCTATCACTTCTCATCTATCTTTTCTCATATATCTCTCTTCTCATCTGTCTTCTCATCTATGACTTCTCATCTATCTATCAATTCATTCAAATTCATAAACTCTATCTATCTATCTATCTATGATCAACTCTCATAGCAACCACCCAAAACAACCTAGCAACCACCCAGAACACCATGGCAACTGCATAGCAACCACACAAATCACCCTGGCATCATCCTAGCAACCAGCCTGGGTACAATAGCAACCACATAGCAACACCATAGCAACCACCCCGAGTACCATAGCAACACCATAGCAACCACCCCGAGTACCTTAGCAACCGCATAGCAACACCTTAGCAACCGCCCCGAGTACCCTAGCAACTGCATAGCAACCGCCCTGAGTACCATAGCAACCGCATAGCAACACCTTAGCAACCGCCCCGAGTACCCTAGCAACCGCTTAGGAACCGCATAGCAACCACCCCGTGTACCATAGCAACACCATAGCAACCACCCCGAGTACCTTAGCAACCGCATAGCAACACCTTAGCAACCACCCCGAGTACCCTAGCAACCGCTTATCAACCACCCCGAGTACCTTTGCAACTGCATAACAACACCCTAGCAACCGCCCCGAGTACCATAGCAACCGCATAGCAATGATGTCTTGGTATAATGAACAGAAGCTGCTCTTTGTAAATAATTGGAATCTTTTCTGGAAGCGTCCTAGGCTTTTCCGTGCTGATGGCCTGCACCCCAGCAGCATCGGAGCTGCATAACTGCATAGCAACCACACAAATCACCCTGGCATCATCCTAGCAACCAGCCTGGGTACAATAGCAACCGCATAGCAACACCATGGCAACCACCCCAAGTACCCTAGCAACCGCATAGCATCACCATAGCAACCACCCCGAGTACCCTAGCAACCGCATAGCAACACCATAGCAACCACCCCAAGTACATTAGCAACCGCATAGCAACACCCTAGCAACCGCCCCGAGTACCCTAGCAACCGCATAGCAACACCATAGCAACCGCCCCGAGTACCTTAGCAACCGCCCCGAGTACCCTAGCAACCGCATAGCAACACCTTAGCAACCGCCCGAGTACCCTAGCAACCGCCCCGAGTACCCTAGGAACCGCATAGCAACCACCCCGTGTACCATAGCAACACCATAGCAACCACCCCGAGTACCCTAGCAACCGCATAGCAACACCCTAGCAACCACCCGAGTACCCTAGCAACCGCTTAGCAACCACCCCGAGTACCCTAGCAACCGCATAGCAACACCTTAGCAACCACCCAGAGTACCCTAGCAACCGCATAGCAACACCTTAGCAACCGCCCCGAGTACCCTAGCAACCGCATAGCAACACCCTAGCAACCGCCCCGAGTACCCTAGCAACCGCATAGCAACACCCTAGCAACCGCCCCGAGTACCCTAGCAACCGCATAGCAACACCCTAGCAACCGCCCGAGTACCCTAGCAACCACCCCGAGTACCCTAGCAACTGCATAGCAACACCCTAGCAACCGCATAGCAACACCTTAGCAACCGCCCCGAGTACCCTAGCAACCGCATAGCAACACCCTAGCAACCACCCCGAGTACTTTATCTGTCTATCTATTAAAATTCATTCAAACTTATGAACTCAAACTCATCAAATCTATCTATCTACTAAACTCATTCAAACTCATAACTTTAAAACTAAACTTTATAAACTACTTTAAAATTTCTGGACCAACTTTTTCAAGCCAACTTAAAGTTTGTCTACAAACTTTTTTATCTAGTTCCTAATTGTTTGTTTTTGCCTCGTAAAATCTAACTTATAATCTATCACTCTTTCTTTTTCGGTGGGGGAACACATCCCCAACATTATTTTATATAAAAAACATTTGGATTACCTTGATATCGCTAGTTTTATCCGACTTCCCAAACTTTCGCTACTAGCTTTAGCCCGTTAGCATTAGCGGCGTGCCACGCCCACGCTACGCTAGCGTTTGTACTCTTCTCTCTCACAATATTATTGTTTCATCTAAGTTACTCTAATGGCGAGTGTATTGGATGTTTCTCTACCTTTGTGTGCAGGTGAGGACACGTTTGAGCTGCATGCGGTGCAGTTGGAACTGGAGGCCGTGGAGCGGCAGATCCGGATCCTTCTCGAGAAGCAAGCCGAGCTACGCGAGCGGCAGACAGCGCTGGAAACTTCTCACCAACCCTCGGTAAGTTTGCAGCGCGATATTAACACTCCTGCTTCCTCTACGCCGTGTGTTTCTCTGCACAGGGCCCGAGCACCAACGCGTTCATCCCAGCCCTCGTTCACTCCGGCGCCGTCACACCAGGGACCTTGGGTGCTTCAGCAGCAGAAGACGCGAGCCAGGCCTCGGACCAGGACCTCTCCTCCGCCGCCGCCCCCGGTCTTCGACGTCTCGACACGGAACCGCTTCTCCCCTCTTCGCGAGGCAGAACGCGACGCTGTGGTCATCGGAGACTCCATCGTCCACCACGTCCACGCTACCACAGTCAAAGGTAAGGTGCGCAGTCACTGTTTTCCTGGTGCTCGTGTTCTCGATGTCTCTGCGCAGATTCCCGCGATCCTCAACGGTGCTGAGACCATCGGAGCTGTAGTGCTGCACGCGGGGGTGAACGACACCAGGCTGCGGCAGACAGAGGTGCTGAAGCAGGACTTCAGAAGCCTGATCGAGACGGTACGAGCCACATCGCCCGCGACGAAGATCATCGTGTCCGGACCGCTTTCGACGTACCGACGAGGACATGAAAGGTTCAGTAGATTATTTGCTCTAAATGAATGGTTGATGTCTTGGTGTAATGAACAGAAGCTGCTCTTAGTAAATAATTGGAATCTTTTCTGGGAACGCTCCCAGGCTCCCTAGGCTTTTCCGTGCTGATGGCCTGCACCCCAGCAGCATCGGAGCTGATCTTCTGTCAGAGAACATCTCCAAGACGCTTCGCACCATATGACTAGTAAGTCAAACCTCAAATCACAGCCTGTGTTCTGCCCACTTCATTGATAGAAATGTGAGTGTAGTACAGTCTATAGAAACTGTGTCTATTCCCCGAATAGTGAGGTTTAACAATAAAAATAAAGGATCTAGAAAAAACCTAATTGTGATCAAACCAGATTTTTGTAAAATTACTGAACAAAAACAATCTCTAAAGCTAGGGCTACTAAACATTAGATCGCTGACACCGAAGGCAGTTATCATAAATGAAATTATCACGGATAATAGTCTTGATGTAATCTGCCTTACTGAAACATGGCTTAAAGCAAATGATTATTTTGGTCTTAATGAGTCTTGTCCACCTGGCTACCGTTATAAAAATAAATGCCGCCTGATTGGCCGTGGCTGTCACAGACACGCCAGGCTCCACCTCACCACAGTACCCACGCACCCAATCACCAGCTTATTAATCACCGCCACCTGCACCTCATTCACTCTGCAATCACCAGCACTACAAAGCCACCACTCTCACACACACTCACTGTCCGGTCTCGTTTGCACTACGCCATGTATATGCTTACCTTAAGGACTCCCCTTCAACATACTTACCTGCTCCAGCGATCTCCTTCATCTCCTTCGTCTCCTGGTCCCTTCGTGTGCTTACCCATCTGTGTGTGTGAGTGTCTCCAACGTCTCCCTCCATCTCAGCTCAACTCCTGGATCCACAAACCACACAAGGACAGTATTACTTTATATTCATCTCTCAAGAACCTGATAACAGCCATTACCACTCTGTGTTCCACATATTGTTCCAATAAACTCACCTGGATTGCTTTTATCTCTGCCTCCGTGTCTATATCATAACAGAAGACCGGACCATAACAACTAACGGCATGATGACAAACGATCCATTCCAGGAACTCGTGGACGTGCTGCGTCGAGCACTCACACCACAGCCCTCAACATCGTCATCCCACAACACGGCTGTCTCCGCACCCACCAGCACCACTCCTTCACCTGCATTCACCGCCAGTCCCATGGCCAAACCGGCGCCCTACTCTGGATCGGCGGAGGAATGCAGCGGATTTCTTCTCCAATGTGAGCTGGTCCTGGAGATGCAGCCGCACCTCTACACCACAGACACGGCTAAAATAGCGTTCATTATTTCACAACTGCAAGGGAAGGCTCTGCAATGGGCAGATTCGTTGTGGACCCAGAAAGGCCCAGTCGTCCAATCCTATTCGGCGTTCGTCTCCCACTTCCGGGAAGTATTCGGGAAACCTCTGACTGATTCCTCGACTGGTGAGAAACTTTATAATCTAAAGCAAAGAAACCTATCTGTTAACGAATATGCCTTGCAGTTTCGAACGCTAGCCGCCACCAGCGGATGGAACGAGCAAGCCCTCATCACCACGTTCCGTCAGGGGCTGGAACCCTCCGTGCGGCTGCATCTCGCTGCATACGAGGACTCCATGGGATTAGAACGCTTCATCCAACTCGCCATCCGCGTGGGGTCCCGTATGCAGTCGTGCATTCAAGAACACCAGGGCCAGTCATCCACCACTAACCTCCTCCGTCGGTCCGAACCCGTCAGCTCCCCAGAACCAGCCAACGAACCCATGCAAATTGATCACTCTCGTCTCACCCCTAACGAAAGACAAAGAAGGCTGGCCCTGAATCTCTGTCTCTATTGCGGAACAATGGGGCATAATCTCTCCACATGCCCAATCCGTCCTCCTCGACCCATGGTGAGTGCAATATTTCCCTCCATTCAGAAAATGAAACCACTCACTACAACTGTAACTCTTACTGCTGCTAACATCTCTGTTCCAGTGGTGGCGCTCCTTGATTCAGGGTCAGCCGGAAACTTCATCTCAGGCACCCTCTGTAGACAACTCAACCTTAAGATCTCTCCTTCACCGACGAGCTATCAAATCCACTCCATCACGGGCAAACCCCTAAGCCGCAGACACATCCGTCACTGCGTGGGTCCACTACAACTCAGCATCGGTATCCTGCACACTGAACACATCCATTTGCTGGTTCTGGAGGAATCCACCGCTGACGTGGTTCTAGGGCGCCCGTGGCTGGAACAACACAACCCCAACATCTCCTGGCGCACGGGCGAAGTCCTGAAGTGGGGCGATCACTGCTTCCCAGACTGCTTCCCAGCGCTTCCTGTTCCTAAACCTCCACTCTCCAAGTCTCTTCTCGTGAATGCCACGTCCATCGAGAGCCCTGTTGAGAAGCGCTCGGTGGATGTTCCCCCTGACTACGCCCCCTTCAGCGACGTCTTCTGCCCGCAACGCGCCTCCAAGCTTCCTCCACACCGGCCATGGGACTGCGCCATCGATCTGCTGCCGGGTGAACCAGTGCCCAGGGGACGCATATACCCCCTGTCCATACCGGAGGAGAAGGCCATGGAGGAATACATCAAGGAGGCACTCGAACAAGGTTACATCCGCCCGTCTACTTCCCCTGCTGCTTCAAGCTTCTTCTTCGTGGCAAAGAAGGACGGAGGCTTGAGGCCATGCATCGATTACCGTGCACTCAACAAGATCACCATCAAGTTCCGATACCCACTTCCCCTCGTCCCAGCGGCCCTGGAACATCTCCGCGGTGCCACTGTGTTCACCAAGTTGGACCTCCGCAGCGCGTATAACCTCATCCGGATACGTGAGGGGGACGAGTGGAAGACCGCCTTCGTCACGCCCACTGGACACTACGAGTACCTCGTGATGCCGTATGGCCTGGTCAACGCCCTCCGTATTCCAGGATTTCATCCACGAGGTGCTCCGGGAGTTTCTCCATAAGTCCGTTCTGGTTTATATAGATGACATCCTCATCTACTCCCGGAGCTTGGCCGAACATCGCCACCACGTTGCGGAGGTCCTCCAGCGCTTACGGCAGTTCCATCTCTTCCTCAAGGCTGAAAAATGCTCATTCCACCAACCCTCCGTCCAGTTCCTGGGGTACGTGATTGATCACAGTGGCATCCGGATGGACGAGGGGAAGGTCTCCGCCATACAGTCCTGGCCCACTCCTACCACCATCAAAGAACTCCAAAGATTCCTAGGTTTCTCCAATTTCTATCGCCGGTTCATCAAAAACTACAGCACAATCGTCAGTCCACTCACCAACCTCCTCCGTCACCAGCCCAAGTCTCTGTCCTGGTCTCCATTAGCCACCGACGCCTTTGAGACCCTGAAGAAGGCCTTCACCACCGCTCCCCTCCTCGTCCACCCTAACCCGGACCTCCCGTTCATAGTAGAGGTGGACGCATCTACCACCGGAGTGGGAGCGGTCCTTTCACAGCAGCAGGGGACACCAAGTAGACTCCATCCATGCGCCTTCTTCTCCCGCAAGCTCAACCCGGCGGAGGTCAACTACGACATCGGTGACCGCGAACTCCTGGCCGTCAAGCTTGCCCTTGAGGAGTGGAGGCATTGGTTGGAGGGAGCTACTCACCCATTTCAAGTCCTCACTGATCACAAGAATCTCGAATATCTGAAGGCCGCAAAGAGACTCAATCCTCGCCAAGCTCGCTGGGCTATGTTCTTCTCTAGATTCAACTTCTCCATCTCCTACCGTCCTGGTTCAAAGAATACGAAGGCTGACGCCTTATCTCGCCTCTATGCTCCTGAGGAAAAGCCCGAAGAACCTGATACTATTCTGCCGGAGTCCATCTTCGTGAGCCCCATCCAGTGGTCCGAAGAAACCATTCCCTCCGCCAATGCCTCCACACGCACTCCGCCGGGTTGCCCACCGGGCTTGCAGTACATCACACGGACACGTCGCACTCCACTCCTGCACAACGTTCACTCTTCACTTGGCACTGGTCACCCGGGGGTCAAGGAGACCCTCTCGTTGCTCAAACAACGCTTCTGGTGGCCCAACATGGCCAACGACGTCAGGAGGTACGTGCAGGGCTGCAGGGAGTGTGCCATCTCCAAGAGCCCACGCCATCTTCCCACCGGCAAGCTCTTTCCTCTGCCCGTTCCTGAGAGACCCTGGTCACACCTGGGAGTGGACTTCGTCACCGATCTCCCCGAGTCTGACGGTCACACATGCATCCTGGTGGTGGTGGACCGCTTCTCAAAGTCCTGCCGTCTGATACCCCTGGAGGGTCTACCTACCGCCATGGCCACCGCAGAACTAATGTTTAATCATGTTTTTCGCTATTATGGATTACCTGAAGACATCGTCTCCGACAGAGGACCCCAGTTTGTCTCACACGTCTGGAAAGCCTTCTTCTCCCTCCTGGGTGTGACCGTCAGCCTATCGTCTGGATACCATCCTCAGTCGAACGGGCAGACGGAACGGAAGATCCAGGAGATCGGCCGCTTCCTGCGTACCTTCTGTCACGGCCACCAGAACTCCTGGAACCAGTACCTGGGTTGGGCCGAGTACGCACAAAACTCTCTCCGCCAAGCCTCAACGGGACTAACACCCTTCCAGTGCGTACTCGGCTACCAACCCCCGATGTTCCCCTGGGACGGGGAACCCTCCAACGTTCCGGCAGTCGACTACTGGTTCCGGGAGAGCGAGAGGGTGTGGGACTCAGCTCACCACCAGCTGCAGAGGGCCCTGCGCAGACGCAAGATGGCAGCCGACCTTCGACGCTCCGAGGCTCCTGTCTACCAGCCGGGGCAGAAGGTCTGGCTGTCCACCCGGGACATCAGGATGCGTCTGCCCTGCAAAAAGCTGAGTCCCCGCTTCATTGGCCCGTTCACCATCCTTCGGCAGATCAACCCCGTCACCTATCGTCTCCAACTCCCGGCACAGTATAGTAGAATCCATCCTACATTTCACGTGTCTCTACTTAAACCTCACCACCCTTCTGTTGTTCCCTCCACAGAGCCTGACGTGGCAGCCGCCGAGCCCCCCTTCCACTTCTCCTAGAGGACGGCACAGCCTACGTGGTCCACGAGATCTTGGATTCCCGGCGCCGTGGTGGTAAACTCGAATACCTCGTGGACTGGGAGGACTATGGTCCCGAGGAACGCTCATGGATTCCCAGGAACGATATCCTTGATCCTCTTCTGTTACAGAACTTCCATACCAACCATCCAGACAGACCTGCCCCGCGACCCAGGGGAAGACCACCACGACGTCGGGGTCCGCGGCCCTCAGGAGCGGGCCGTGGGAGGGGGGGTACTGTCACAGACACGCCAGGCTCCACCTCACCACAGTACCCACGCACCCAATCACCAGCTTATTAATCACCGCCACCTGCACCTCATTCACTCTGCAATCACCAGCACTACAAAGCCACCACTCTCACACACACTCACTGTCCGGTCTCGTTTGCACTACGCCATGTATATGCTTACCTTAAGGACTCCCCTTCAACATACTTACCTGCTCCAGCGATCTCCTTCATCTCCTTCGTCTCCTGGTCCCTTCGTGTGCTTACCCATCTGTGTGTGTGAGTGTCTCCAACGTCTCCCTCCATCTCAGCTCAACTCCTGGATCCACAAACCACACAAGGACAGTATTACTTTATATTCATCTCTCAAGAACCTGATAACAGCCATTACCACTCTGTGTTCCACATATTGTTCCAATAAACTCACCTGGATTGCTTTTATCTCTGCCTCCGTGTCTATATCATAACAGTGGCGGTGGTGTAGCAACAATCTATAGAGAGATACTTAATGTTACTCAGAGAACAAACTATAGGTTTAATTCATTTGAAATTCTTATGCTAAATGTTACACTCTCAGATATAAGTAAAAAGTCGCTACTATCTCTTGCTTTGGCTACCATTTATAGACCTCCAGGGCCTTATGCTGATTTCCTAAAAGAGTTTGCAGACTTTCTCTCAGACCTTTTGGTCAACGTCGATAAAGCACTGATTGTTGGAGATTTTAACATTCATGTAGACAATATAAATGATGCGTTAGGGGCTGCGTTTACTGATTTACTAAACTCATTTGGGGTCGAACAAAACGTCACTGGACCCACTCACCGTCTTAATCATACTCTAGATTTAATTATATCACATGGAATAAATCCTACAGATATAGAAATTCTACCGCAAAGTGATGACGTCTCTGATCACTATCTTGTAACATGTGTACTGCATACTGATGATATTTGTCAAATTGCGCCACGATATCGACTAGGCAGAACAATTCTCCCGACAACTATAGATAAATTCACAAATAATCTGCCTGATCTGTCTCAGCTGCTCATCGTACCCGAACACGCAAATGATCTTGAGGAAATGACTAGCAGTATGTGCACCATTTTTACTAGTACATTAGATACTATTGCACCGATGAGATTAAAAAAGGTTAGAGAGAAAAATACTTATCCATGGTACAACAGTATTACTTGCGCTATGAAAAGAGAAACTCGTAATCTAGAACGCAAATGGAGACAAACTCATTTAGAGGTCTTCAGAATCGCATGGAAAGACAGTTCGTCCCGCTATAGAAAGACTCTAAAAGCAGCCAGGGCCGAGCATCTTCGCAAACTTATAGAGAATAACCAAAACAATCCACGGTTCTTATTTAGTACAGTAGCTAGATTAACAAATAAACAGATATCACCAGAACAAAATGTTTCATTACAGTTTAGTAGTGATGACTTTATGAATTTCTTTAATGAAAAAATCGAAAGTATAAGAAATAAAATTGTAAATGTACAACCTTTGACAGAGTTTTATGATTCAGCCTCAATTATCGCCCCTCAAGAACAGTTGCAGTGCTTTACAACTATAGGACAGGAAGAGCTAAATAAACTTATTACTGCGTCTAAACCAACAACATGTTTATTAGATCCAATACCCACTAAACTACTGAAAGAACTGTTACCTGCAGCAGAAGAGCCTCTTCTCAATATTATCAACTCGTCTTTATCTCTAGGTCACGTCCCATGACCGTTCAAGCTAGCAGTTATTAAGCCTCTCATTAAGAAACCACAATTAGATCCAAACGTATAAGCAAATTACAGACCCATTTCAAATCTTCCATTTATGTCTAAAATACTAGAAAAAGTGGTGTCGGTCCAATTGTGCTCCTTCTTGCAAAAAAACTATCTATGAAAAATTTCAGTCAGGATTCAGGTCTCATCATAGCACAGAAACTGCGCTCGTTAAAATTACAAACGACTTGCTTCTAGCTTCTGACCAGGGCTGTGTCTCAATACTAGTGTTACTTGATCTCAGTGCTGCGTTTGACACTATAGATCATAAAATACTCCTAGATCGACTACAAAATTACACTGGTATTCAGGGACAGGCATTACGTGGTTTAAGTCATACCTATCAGACCGTCACAATTTTGTTTATATAAACGGGGAAAAATCTTAGATAACGATAGTAAACTATGGAGTGCCGCAAGGATCTGTGTTAGGACCTCTGCTATTTTCAATCTACATGCTGCCACTCGGCAATATTATAAGAAAACATGGGATTAGTTTCCACTGCTATGCCGATGATACTCAGTTATATATATCATCACGACCAGATGAAATCTCTAAATTATCCAAACTGACAGAGTGTGTTAAAGAAGTAAAACATTGGATGACTAGTAATTTTCTTCTATTAAATTCAGATAAGACTGAAGTATTACTTATTGGGCCAAAAACCTGTGCACAGAATCTCTCAGACTACAATCTGCATTTAGAACGATGTACTGTTACTCCATCCTCGACAGTTAAAGACCTAGGTGTTATATTAGACAGCAACTTGTCCTTTGAAAATCATATTTCATATGTTACAAAAACAGCCTTCTTTCACCTCAGAAACATTGCTAAAATACGGAATATGTTATCTGTTTCTGATGCAGAAAAGTTAGTTCATGCTTTCATGACGTCTCGACTAGATTAATGTAATGCATTATTAGCTGGCTGTCCTGCTTCCTCAATAAACAAGCTACAATTAGTACAAAATGCAGCTGCTAGAGTTCTTACCAGGTCAAGAAAATATGATCGTATAACACCAATCTTATCATCTCTACACTGGTTACCCATTAAGTTCCGTATCGATTATAAAGTATTGCTAATGACCTATAAGGCTCTAAATGGTTTAGCTCCTGTATACTTAACCAATCTTCTATCGCCCTACAATCCTTCACGCTCTTTAAGATCACAAAACTCTGGACTTCTGGTTGTACCTAGGATATCTAAGTCCACTAAAGGAGGGAGAGCATTTTCACATTTGGCTCCTAAAATCTGGAATAGCCTTCCTGATAATGTTCGGGGCTCAGACTCGCTCACCCAGTTTAAATCTAGATTAAAGACGCATCTCTTTAGCCAAGCATTCACATAACGCATCTCATACCAGATCAACTGCACATGACTATCTTTGCTTAAAGTTAAGAACAGCAGCGACGCTAATTGTTCTCCTTTTGCTTTTCTGTTTTACCTCGGGACACCCGCCCTGAGGTGACTAGAGAGTACATCAGCTTCAGTTTGTATCCAGCCTCTTAAGAAGACCTCAGATGACCATCACCTGTGAAGAGACGGCGCCAGCTCCTGCGAGGACTTCAGGAGACGCAATCATCTAGATCAACATTCACATTGCACAATCTCTATATCCTAATTTATTGTTAATGTAATTCATTTTCCAGGAGCTCATTACTTCTACCTTCAGTTAAACTGCTAACAGTGATTGTAATTACATAAAGTATATTATTTGCTAACTACATTCTTTAAATTGTAATGTTGACATCCATTTTCTGTAAAGCTGCTTTGAAATGATATGTATCGTGAAAAGCGCTATACAAATAAATTTGAATTGAATTGAATTGAATAAATAAGTAAACTAGGCGAGTATATGATTCAGCAGCAAAAATTATTCTAGCCTAAAAACTTTGCACAGTAATTTTTTAAATCCAAATGTTAATAAAAAGTTTAAAATTACTATTTGTATTCTTATGAAATGAAGAAACGATTTATATTAGATTTATATATAAATAATTATATGTATTTATATTAATGTAACACTAAAAGACGCTTATTTTAAATGTATTGTGCAGCTTTTTAATGGGGCAACAAGATATGATAGATACGACAGAATAGGCTATTAATAATCTTTCAGTGTGCAAAACCATGATAATATGAAACGCTTCAAAACAACAGCAAAAAAACGCTAATGCGCATCCGGGGTGCATAATGATGTGCTTGAAGCAATAGTCAGAGCACGCAGTTGTGCTGCGCATTGAAAAGTTTACGGTACAAAGAGATTCCCTGTGTATATCTGACTGCATCTAACAGTTTATTAATCATTTGTTTCTTCTCATTTTTAAATTTCAGTTATTGTGCGTGTGACAAAATTCATAGTCCTTGTGTTGTGCGATCTAACAGACATCCTGTAGCCAGTATGATGACATTGTTCAGAAACAGCAATAAACTCCAGCAAGATAGTTATTTTATGCAAATCCATAGCTCTTTGTATACCTAGCTGAACTGACCCTTCGCAAAGACCCGCCCCCCTTGCTTTGTCCGACAAGCCATGGTGCTGTCACACCACACAGAGTGAAAAATACATCACGGAGCAAAGAGGACACTGACAACACGTCGACAGACAAGACAGAGCAGGTTACTTATGATATTTAACAAAGTCCCAGCTTTAAAACTGTGTAGTTTAAGAAATCCAAACAATAAAACCCGTTTTCTTTAATGTGTCGTGACCATGGTCGTGACAGATTGCTGTAATGCCTCAACTCAAGAGGCTCGTAAACCGATCATCTCTTCCTAAGAGTCCATTTATAGCATCAAATAAACATGAATGAACACGAGAATCAATGTTGTTTCAAACGCAGAAAGATGTCAATATACAAAATATAATATACAAAAGTTTAACTCCACTGAGGTTAATCTTCTAACTCCTATCTGCTTTGTCGGACAAAATGGCGGATTACTTTGTCATTTGCTGCGTCCCAATTCGCCTACTTATACTACGCCCTAAAAGTACTCTTTCTGTGAACAAAAAATACTTACTTTTGAGTGTGTAGCAAAAGAGTAGACAAGCTTTGGGACATACTATCACGTCATACAGTTGCGTCTTTGCTCTCTGTCGCATCCAGTCACCGTAAACTTCCCTGTCAATCATCTTACATCCTCCACATGTCATTTAGCTAATTTCCTACCGTATCAGAGTGAAACGCAGCACATTGATCAGCAGTCGCGAGTCTTTCATGTGGAGAACTCTCCTCATATTAATGCATAATGATGCATTTAAAAGTTAATGGCCAATCAGATCTTTATAAAAGTCCACATTGGTATTTGCAGATGAAAAATAACACATATAACATTAAATAAATATTTTCTATCAGTTTGAACTGATTATTAGTCACTCAAACAACCCCTCAGCGTCGATCGTGCATATTCGCCATGTTTTGTAGTTTAACACTTTTTACTCGTGTTTGTAGTTCTGAACTGAATCCGCGTCCAATGCGCAATGGGTTGTGGGCAATATTAGCCTTTTTAGTGTGCACGCTACGAAAATCTACCGCAAATAGTTGACCATGCGGGGACTTCTGGCCAGGGCCGTCGCAAGGGGGTGCGAGGCCCTGTGCGAAGTTGACTTGCGAGGCCCTCTCTGCAATTGATTTGCGTGCATGTGTGCGGGTATTGCTATAGTAACGAATCCAACTTTCGCGCATCTGTAAAAAAGTGGTTTGACCTATTTCAGATGCTGCAATTAGAATTTAAAATGGAGTGAGTAAAACTCTGTATACAATCTTGACATGTGTGGTAATAGGCTATTGTGCGATCTAGCCTATATGGCATAATAATAACAACAACAACAACAACAACAACAATAATTAAAAGCGATCTTAGGGAATAATAACTAGCCTAAATAAGAATGGTAAAATAAGATCTAGGTCTAATTGTAGTTATGAGGTAATCATTTAAAAATATTTTATTTTAAAATGTGCAAACATTGACTCTTCATCCAATAGTGAAAACGCAAACGTTTCTTGTCACATTAATATATGATTTACATGAATCATTATGGCATAATTTAAATTCAAAACGGCGAAATTTCATAGAAAGTTGAGTAGTTTGCATCACTAGATTAGATAATCTATCACTAGATAGTCTAAAACAGCCTATTAAATCGTTATCAGTTGACACATTTCTACTGTTTAATCGTGTCTACCAGCACATCGCTCACCCTTGTATGCCGGATTATATATATTAGTCACCACGGCCACTTGTTGAATTTATGCCTCAACTTCATCTTGTTGCAACCCGGTGGCCTGGTTAGCCTCAGTGATGTAGGTTGTGTTGCTTGTAGTCGCAGTATTGGCTAGGGCTGTGACGGTAACGTTAGGCATGACAACCGCGCCACCGCGGTCGTGGAGCGTCACCGGCGGTAGTGTGACGTCATATATAATACATATTTATATATCTCAGAGATCGCGTTAACTGAAAATTTTCCGTCTTTGATGGAATTTCTTTTAGCAGTGACGGAAAAAAATCTGCAGTCCGTCCGTCATTTTGACAGATTATGTAGTTTGTATGTAAGCTTGTAATTCCCACCCCGGCCAGTAGGTGGTGAGCGCGCTCCAGTGTGGCAGCAGAGCGCGAGTTCAGTCTCCAGAATTAAATGAAAACGATGCGCTTGATGGATTACACACAGACGAGCACCCAGTTTAAGTAAACTGTATAATAATAAAGTTACTTCTTACTTACATAATTAAGTTTTGTTGTTTTTCTTGCTAAGTTAATGGTCAACGAATGGCTTTTCTGAGGTATAATGGTACGTGACATTGTTTGCAACACTGATTGAACTGACGTTCGGTAAACTACTGTATCTTTCAACATATTTTTTTTTTTTTCATTCATGTTTATTTCGTTCTGTACAGTAGTAAAGAGGAAAGGATGATCGCATTCACTCACAATCCGTGACAAGAGTTCGAGATGAAAACTGAAAGTAGCTAGTCTTTGATCAACTTTCTTTTCATTGTAGGCTATAAATGCATAGCCTACGCCTATTTGCTTATCATGTAAGTTTTCCCTTTCCCCCACCACCGCGACATCTTTCTTTTTAATTCGTTTCCGTTTCTCGCCACCCTGACTCGTGTTTACGAAATCGGTCGCGCTCTCGTGCAGCACCCGACATTTTTTCCTCACAGAGTGAGCAGCTCATAGTGGTGCGAGCATGCAGAACGTAATATCAAAATTTGAAAATTAATAATTATTTGCAGATTTCTTTTCATGTGGCCTTGATTATACATAATTGCGAGACAGATGAATTTTATTTATTATCGATGTTTGGTGGAAAACTAATAAAAAAATAGACATAAACTACATAAAATGCAGGCCAAGAGCTTTCTTTTTAAATGCATATTTCAACCACTTACACTGTTTTTTTTTTTCTTCTGTTTTTTTCTGAGATTACCTATCTGGGTCTGGTTGGTGGCTTTGACCTGAAAGACACCGTCTGGAGGGTGGTCTTTTTAAATGCATATTTCAACCACTTACACTGTTTTTTTTTTTTGTTTTTTTTTTCTGTTTTTTTCTGAGATTACCTATCTGGGTCTGGTTGGTGGCTTTGACCTGAAAGACACCGTCTGGAGAGTGCTGAAAGCCACTTTTACAACTGCTGTGGCACGTGGTATGAATTGGAGAGGAGTCAATGGGAAGATTGGTGTCCAACGACTGGTTGTAAAGGAAGTTATCATTGGTAAGAACCTTTTTTAGAAGTCATTCTTATTTGTATAGCACTTTGCACAATACAGAACTTTTCAAAACCGCTTTACAGAACATCGTATTGTAAATTCTGTTATCTCAGTAATAGTAATAGTCACAAATTCATGGTTTGGTGCTTAAATTCCCTAAACACCTTTTCTCTTCCTGCTAAATGCATAAATGTAATTAACAATACAAATAATCAATGTATGAGTCAAACTCACTAAAATTGGCGAAAGTTTATTTTCCAAAAATCATTTTATTATATCCACGTAGGGCTGCCCTCGACTAAATATTTTTCTAGTTGCGCTGCATCACAGTTAATGCTTCTCTGCAAGCGCTCTAAGTTTGGGCTGCTTATAATTTGCATTTGGAAACGCAACGTGCACCAACCATCCGTAATAAGAATCGTATATAAATCTGTTGTCAACAAAGAGAAACGTCTGTGGTTTTCTGCAAAAAATAAAAGCTCAGTGGTTTGAAAGCAAGACATCATAAATGTTAGTATTGTAATTTTATTGTTGTTCTGTAAAGAGAATTGAATATTATTGTAACATTATTATTATTATTATTATTATTATTATGAATACATAAGTTATCTTCTTCTTTTGTTTTTTACAGTACAATAGTGCATATAATTGCAATATTCAGTACCTCCAGTTTTTCGCGATTCTGCGTTCGCTTAATACAACGCAAAATCAACAAAATGTCGCATTTTTTGCAATCCTGCATAATTCTTAATTTAACCACAAAATAATCACAAAAATGAAAAAGACCTCACAAAACATTAAATTATAAACACCCAATTGAAATGTCTCTAGTTTTAATTAAAGTTTCTATGCATTACGTGGATACAGATGTTGTGCACGCGTGATGTCTGTGATCGGTCTGTCAGAAACAGATCTGTGGAATCATAGGAAACGCAAGCAGCTAACCATGTCGGAGATGGCTTCAAGGATGACGGCCGCTGGACATGATCGAAATGAAGCAAGTAAAAGTGATTCTTGTATTTTATATTGCTGTGTGGTATGATGATTTAACTCTCTCGGGTCGGTGGTCACGCCGGCGTTATCACCGCGTTTTTTCTAACCAGTGTGAAAGAGACTCAAAATACTCTGTCAATGTTGCACATACAATTAAGAGCTATATACCATTTTAATCTGTGGAATATCTTCTTTTATTTGTGTACACTCAGAGTAAAAACAAAATGTTGTGCTTTTTGTAAAATAAAGAAAACTAACATGATGCGGGATCTCTCATCTCCCTCTGAACGAAGTCCAATCTGATAGTTCTCAGAAAATGAACTGTAACTTAGTGAATACTAATCACACAAAAAATTAGACTTGTGTCTAAAGAAACGGTGAAATGTCAGGTTTTAAATCGTGTAAGTCAAATCGAAAACAAACCTTCTGTGTTTATGTAATCTGTACCCGATCTCACGGCAATTCGTACGTATTTTACGAGGTGGCTAAATCGTATGAATTCATACGACCTCACTCGTACTAATTCATACGTTTTTTGCTAAATCGTATGTATTTTACGAGTTGACAAATTCGTATGAATTCATACGAATGACCTACCCCAAACCCCGCCCCTAAACCTAACCGTCACTGGGGTTTAGACAAATTGTACGAATTCGCACGAGTGAGGTCGTATGAATTTATACGAAATAGCCACCTCGTAGAATAAGTACGAATTGGTCGTGAGATAGCGTTGGTAATCTGTATGAAAAGAGAGCCATGTCAGAAGTCTGTGATTCAGCTCATTATCCGCTAAAGCGGCCACGCCCACGGAGCCAGCGCTATTCAGACACAAATTCAGTCAATACATGCATTCACCGTCTCAATCGTGTATTTATTGTCTTGAAAAGTGTTTTGAATAGCCATAGTTAGCGATCTCTGGCCTCTGTTAGTTCAGTTATTTCCTGGATTGCCTATTCTTCTTTAGCATTGGCATTTGTGGACAGAGCGCCCTCCGGCTGCAAGTATGAATTGTAAACACAGTATCCAGCGTTCATAGTGATGACAATAAATAATGAATAAATACTCCTCTGTATAGAAAATTGACATAAACATGAGAATCCATCAATATTTCTCCAAATGTGCATGTTTTTAAGCTAAAAGCCTATATGAAATGCCATAGAGGTAACATAACTGTTCAGACACTTTGTATCATAGAAATGCATTATATTTTAATAATAGAATACCATTACTTTAAATTGTAGTAATATTTCACAGTATTGCTGTTTTTTCTGTATGTTTGATTTACATTATGATGAGCTTGAGACATGAAACAGAGGGTTTTTTCACAGCCTACCTGACTGAAAGGCCTCATTAGAGCTCTTTATCTGATTCTTTTGTCTTCTCAGGTGAGAATCATCCTTTATTCATGATGATTCACGCTTCCACGCATACTGTGTTTCTTGACCAAAGATGTTTTAGAAAATTTAAATCTCTCTATTGTTTTATATGAAGGAGTAGGAATGATCATTTTTACATAATTTTGAAGCAAAAACTCTAGTCTACAACCTCCAATACCCAAAAGTCTTGTGAACACAGATTTAATATATATTTTTTGGCTTTATTTCAGTGACTTAAGTTTTTTGTTTTTTCAATAACCACGCATAAACATTATTCCTTCAAAAATACAAACATGTACATACATGTTCCTCACATATTATTGTAGCCTAGTTTGTGCTGAATACAGTGTAATGACACTTTTTCCATTAATATGTTTATGAACAACTGAAAAAAGCACAAATGTCAGGGCATGTCAACTTCTCCAGGCCCCAAATCAGCCTCAGACCCCTGAGGGTTAAAGGACAAGTTCGGTATTTTACCAGGGTCCACGCGGATCCTTAAAAAGTCTTAAATACAAATTTCGGTTTTTAAGGCCTAAAAAAGTCTTAAATTGTATGGAATGTCTTGAATTTTCGCAAGGGAGGTATTAAATTCCGTATGGGACCAAGCGAGTGAACTGTCTCCGTCCGGTTTTGTGTATTTTTTAGACGCAATTTTATAACTGACCAGTGTACCTTGAGGTCTTAAATATTTTTCGTTGCATTACCACAAAACTTGCTATAGTCTGACAGACCCAATGACTGACTGATCATTGGACAGAAGATTTTTTTTCTCGCGGTAGTTATTGCGTTGCGTCGTCAGAGAGAATTGAGGTAGCAGGTAGCCTTATTAGGTAAGCGCAAATGTAATGATTTATGGCTCGAGAAAGATGAATTCTCTTGGTGGTTAAGGCCGGTGCCGGTAAATATATACGAGGCAAACTGCAACGTTTGTAGAAAATGTTTTAAACTGGGTACAATGGGCATTAAAGCGGTACGCACACGCCGAGCATCTAATGGATCTTTTGCGGTAATGCGACGGATATATACGGAATTCCGTTTTTTTAGGTCTAAAATCATGACGCACGTGAATCATGCATGTCAGTAAGATGTTTTATATGTTTTATGCATGTTATGTTTTATGTTTTCTAATACGTCAACGACGGAATGGTCCAGTGCAGCGCGGCGCCATCTGCAGGACAAAGGTCAGCAAAGATGTAGGAATATCTGATCAGAGCTCTACACGGATACATATTTTTAAATAAATCTGCTGGGAAAGCTACTGCAAGTGATTTTCGGTGCTGGAAATCCATATCCTTTGCTGAAACAAACTCGTCATGGAGAGCGCAACTCATGGTTGCTTAGTAACGGCAGACGCTACCGCAGCGCCCGAGCGGTCCCTAAAAGAGTTCAAATGGGTCAACGCGCCAAATGCGAGTAGAATCAGCACTGAGACGTGTTGCTTGTTCGGTAACTTTTTTTTATGAATGGTGGTGCATTAATATATAATATGCAACGGCTGTGATGTAATGATATAAATAATAGTCTGACGCGCTGCATGCTTGCTGTAACAGTGGTGTGTTTTCATTTTCGATTCACTGTAAATGCTACTTTGTTTGTGACGTTTACATTTGGATTTGGGAATGCAACATTCGTCATTAGAATTGTTTATAATACTGTTGTTTACAAAGAGAAGTTTCAGTGTCACATGATTCTTCAGAAATGTTGATTTGCTGCTCAAGAAACATTCACTATTTATATTATCAGTGTTAAAATGCAGTTTTTGCTGCTTAACTTTTGTGGAAATCCAATTTAAACATTTGTGGTAAGATTTAAAAAATAGAAAAATTAATACTTTAATTCGTCATACTTTAAAGTGATAAAGTGAGTGAAGAGGGAAGACATTAAAAATGTTACAGAATATTTCTATTTAATAAATGCTTTAATAAATAATATATTTGATAAATACATTTAATAATTTTAAATAAATGCTGTTCATTGAACTTTTTATTTTTCAAAGAAAACTAACAAATCACCATTTCCACAAAAATATGAAGCAGCACAGCTGTTTTCAACATTGATAATAATTAGAAATGTTTTTTGAGCATCAAATCAAATTGTAATGATTTCTGAAGGATCATGTGTCACTGAAGACTGGAGTAATGATGCTGAAAATGATAACAGGAATAAATTACATTTTATAAAATATAGAAAACTTTTTTTTATTTGTAAGAATATTTCACAATGTTGCTGTTTGTACTGTATTTTTGATCAAATAAATGCGGCCCTGGTGAGCAGAAGGGACTTTTTGATTTTTAAAATCAATAACTGTTTCCAAACTTTTCGCAGGTACTTTAATAATAACAATTCTATTAATACATTTAATATATTATATTATATTAATTATTATCATGATCATTTTTTTTTTTTTATCTCTAGCTGATCAGTGTTTCCATCGCAGGTTTGGTCTTAAATTTCATGAAAGGTGGTATTAAAAAGGTCTTAAAAAGTCTTAAATTTAACTTGTTCATATCTGCAGATACCCTGTTTACACTTAAAGCCCTGTTTTCTGATCGTTTCTGATGAAATACAATGGTTATGATTGAAATTTGGACAAATGCTGCTGACACGAGAATTTTAGCTTTCTGTGGGATCACCCCCGCCCCCACACACCTTCACAATGGCTGCATAGGTGCACTGGCATAATCCTTCCTTAAAACGCATTAAACTTTTGTTTACAAAGACGTGAAACTAACCGAGTGGTCAGGGATGTTCACTGATATGCTCACACAAAAACGCTGCAAAATATGTTTTCCAATAGGTTTTATCATAGTTTTCGTCCATCTCCGGCAGCGGAGCATATCAGAGAACAGCCCAGACGACTCGGTGAGTTTCACGTCTTTGTAAACGAAAGTTTAATGTGTTTTAAGGAAGGATTGTTCCAGTGCACATACGCAGCCATTGTATAGGGGGGGGGGGGGGGGGTGATACCACAGAAAGCTAAAAATTCTCGTGTCAGCAGCATGTGTCCAAATTTCAATCTTAACCGTTCTATTTCATCAGAAACGATCTGTAAACAGGGCTTTAAGTGTAAAATACCGAACTTGTCCTTTAAAAGTGCAGTTGTAACGGATCATTACACTTTGACGTTGTCAGTTTTCATTCACATTATCCCCAGATAGCAAACTGACATAGAATCAACGTAGAAACGACGTTTCTCGTGACATCGAAACGACGTTGATCCGGCATCAGTTTGCTCATCGGGGTAATGTTGAATCAACGTCAGACACTCCATTCAAATCTAACGGAAAATCGACGCAATTGGTTTGGTTACCGAACGTTGAAACGATGTTGATTTTCGGATGGTTGAAACGACGTTGTAGAATCAACACATATTCAACATAAAATCGATCTAATTGGTTTGCTTACCTAACGTCGAAACGATGTTGATTTCAGCTGAGTGAAACGACGTTGTAGATCAACACGAATTCAACATGAAATCGATCTAACTGGTTTGCTTACCCAACGTTGATGTTGATTTCATTTGGGTGAAATAACTCTATACAATTAACACATTTTCTACTTATTTTAAAAATCTCAAACACTTAATACTAAAAGATAAGCCTGTTTACAAAATAATCACACATCACATTCAGTTAACATTGCTTTAATATTTACAAAATACAGGTACAAATAGCCTACATCGTTAGAGCATACAAACCTTCTATACAAGACTAACATAGAAAAGGCATTTACTCTCAAATACACACAAAGAGGTATACAAGTTAATTATTAGCTATTATAAATAGTCTCAAGCTACAAATTAAAAGCAATATTTACTCAAGTATAAAACTGGTCATGTTCTTTTGTACCAAATGTGTTATTTTTATTGGAGCACAAAAGGAGATGAAGGCAGAACATCAAGAGACTGACAGCCTGAGTCAGACTACGCCATCAGTTTCTTTTCTTGCTGTGACTGAGACTATATGACTCTCTCCTTTTGTGTTCAACAAAAATAAAGACATATGGGTCACTAGATGATTTATAAAGAAATCTTACCCTTAAAAATGGAGGACAGAAGAATATAGACGATGAATTGGTTTTCCTTTGCAATTAAAATGTAAGTTCCTTGCTCTTGTAACAGGGATGTAAACTCATCAGGGATGAAAAGGGTGACAAAGATGTAACCCACAATTTCAATACAATGGACAATAAAATATATATTTTTAATTACTTTTTTAATTTCAAGGTTTATGAATATTTAAATTTATTTCATAATTATTATTGACATTTATATCAAAATTAAAATATTTCATCTTTATCTAAATGTAAACCAGTGTCAATTCATGAAGTGCCCCAATGATTTAACGGATTCACTCCTGTAATTGGATAAATGCGAATGTCACTCCTGAAAATTTGCAGTGCAGGTGGTTCTCTATAGCCCCCAGCTGTTAGAACAGCGACTCAATTATGCACATGCTGTATTGTATCTGGCATTATTGTAGTGAAACTGAGCAACTGACAGTGGAAGGTGTAGACAATATTTCAGTGAAGTCATCAAAATGTTTTAGTAGTTGAAAACTTAGTTCCTTTCTCTCTCAAAAACACAACACAACAGTTACACCTTTTAAATTTCAGAGTGTCTATTTACATAAAGTGCAAATAGCGTCCCTTGTTGGCAAACGCTATTTACACTAGCTTTTGGGCCACTCAAGTTTTAAAAAAGAAGCACAGAAGGCAACGTCTTCAGTGACACAGCAGTAGAGAGTAGGGAGTTCTGGCTTTTGATGCAGGTTCAAATCTGCCTTTTGCTAAGCTCACATTTATTTTCAATAAAAATGAAAATAATGTTCTAAAAGCGGAACTAAACTGAACGAGTGTTTAATAATATTAAAAATGTTTATTGGGTAGGGTTAGGAGAAGGTGTAGGGAGGGTTTTATTCTACCAATAAGGCAGCATCCATTTAATCATTTTAATAAATACAATCATTTACACTCTATATTATTGCATCCTGTTAATGTACAAAAATACTGAGGTGCAAATAGTATCTGCCAATATTAAGTAGGCCTATAGATAGCATCTATTTACTCTTATTGCAAAGAATTGATACTTTACATGGTGTAAATAGAATCTATCACTATTTTCACCTAGTGTAAGAAAATGTGCTATTGTCACTTAGTGCAAATAGCCGCTGCCTTTAATCTTTTTCATTGCAGGTGCACTAAACCTATTCTACAAATCACAAATTAAGAAATTCATAAGCTCAATTTGTTTGTAGATCAGTAAAACTTTGGCCAATCATGCACATTTCTTTGTGTATGATTTTGTGAATCACCTACACTGTTTGGCTATTCTCATGTGGTAACATTAAAGAAATATTAAGTGCTAGCTAAAAACAAACAAACAAACAAACAAAAACAGTTTGTAATAAAAAAAAAAATCATACATAAAAGAGACTTGTATCCCTTTAATATAGACTAAAATACTGAATGTCAAATAGTAGCATTTATAATAAATATTTAGCTACTGTTCATTTCTTGCCAAAACCATACTTCTACAGTGCATGTAATTTCGGGGTGGTGCAGTGTTGATTACTGATTGATTAATAATGACAAGATCAGATTGTCAGATTGTATATCTTTACATTTTGAATATATTTGTTAAAATTTGAATTCATGTTAATAAAAAAGATACTGCAAAGTGTGACATCATATCAGGACTGTTACAGTGTCTGAAGAGCACGGCTTAAATGTGAGCATATGAATTTCTTAATTTGTGAAATAGGATTTGTGCACCCCCAATGAAGAATTTGAAAAGGTGTAGCTGTTTTTGTAACTGGAGAAAAAGTTTGCAACTTTTAAAAATCCTTTCAAATTTTTAAATAAAAAAATAAATAAATAATTTACTGATGTATGACTATTCTTTAAAATTAGAAATCCCACTGTCACAGGTGCTCAGTTTTGCTATAATAATACCCGCACAGAACATGGTAGTAATCAGCCATCCATTTAAAAGCAGAGGTCTTTGTGGTGTACTGTTGGTACATCTGTCCAGGCCAACATCTGATGTCCTGATGCCTTCAACTGGGGATCCCTGAGAACCTGAAACAGAAATAGTACAGATCAAAATCATACATCATACATACCCATTACAAAGTATCTCATCTGGTAACACAAATTATCATTCCAGGTTTAGTTTTAGTGGGCATGATAATGCCCAAAAGAAATTATTTCAATTCGCCCCTCTGAATATTCCTCTAACGTGGCATTTTGTGAGAAGACCAATGACCTTGTCACGTCTTCTTTTACATTGTAATTTTCATATAAGAGAAATAATTAATGCAAAATATGAAACATCCATGCATTTACAAACCTCATTTGGATAAATACAATGGTGGAAAACTTGAATCAGTGTTACACAGGAAAGCCTGTCAGTGATGTGCTATAAAGTAAAAGGAAAGACACGAATAACACTGTAAAACTGTATTTTCATAGTGGGTCCTTTTATAATAAAGTCATTATATTATGTTTTTAAAAGATCTTGTTAATTTTGTTTAATAATATGAACAATATTAATAGTAGTAATAGTAGTAGTATATATAAATGCTAGAAAAATTTCACCATGAGCTGTTTGCATGTAAATGAACATAATGGGAACAGAAAGTAAAAAACAGCTCCATCTGAAACTTTTCAATCAAATCAAAGGAGTACAAGCTCCTGTTCTAAAATTATAGTACACAAGACACACAAATGAGAGGTACAGTCTCTCCCTAATCTTACAAAATAACAACCATCCTGACAAACACGTTGTATGAAGACTAGAGTTGGAATAAAACACCCCTCCTTATCCTCACATATCATATAAAGTATTTCCCCTCCTCAAGTCCATATTGTCCTTTCATCTTCAGGAAGCCATCTTTCAGCCTCCATGCAGTGGTTGGGTAGAGCTACATTAGGTTAGGACAGCCTTAAGAAGTTATTTCATGTGACTCATAGAAGTTATGTCAGTTATGTCATATGGGTAGGGATAGGTATCGTTATAGTTCTAACAGTATTGCTACTGTTAATTATTGATCGGGTACTTCAACGGTATTCTTATCGGTTCTTTTTATTATATACAAATTAAGAACATAATTAACATTGCTTTATAGATGAAATCAACTGAAGATAAAAGACATTAAATCTCTCAAGATCTCAGCAGAGGAGGATTAAACAACTCTAAACAACAACTAACACCGTGTCTACACCAGACATGACTTTTTTTGTGTCGCGCCTCAACAGCTAAAAGCTGACCGACTGTTGAAAATAGAACGCGGAGCCCGCTTACTGTCAGGAATTTGTTGTGTTGCGTCACTCCTCATCCAGTGTAGACAAAATCACAGATTATAACAGGTTCTATTATTAAACATGCTGAGAAGATGTTACTGTTTATGTGATCACAGATATTCCGTGCATCACAGCACATATGAGCTTTGAAGCAGTCTGTCTCAATCGAGATGTGTTATAGGCTGCCCACAATATGCGCGGCAATATCCATCGGCAACTGTAACAGATTTTAGATTTTTGAATTTCATCTTGGGATTTCAAACAGAAACAAGATTTTTCTTACCCCCCCCCCAGAAAACAAGAAATATTTTATGTAATTTTAATTATCTAGAAAAGGCATCTTGATTTAACAATTTCTAGATATTTGGAATATAAACAATACAAAAATACTAAGTAAGAAAATTTTTTTGTAGTGCAGGACATTTTTAAATATATCTCCGATTGTGTTTGTTTAAAAGAAGAAAGTCATATACATCTAGGATGGCTTGAGGGTGAGTAAATCATGGGATAATTCTCATTTTTGGGTGAACTAACCCTTTAAGGTCTTTTTTTATCTTTGGTTGATTTCATCTAAGGCTGTGCCTGGAAGTTTTTCACTTTTTCTGTTGTTGTTTCTTTCCTTCAGTAATTCTGCTCGTTAACAGCAGGACTGGTTTACGTCACGTGACAAGCATTGATAATGACACAAGAGTGGGTAACTTCTGTCCACCTCGTCTATAGGCAAGGACTAAAATAGAGAAATTTCATATGAATTAATATTGATTCTGGAATAAATTTTTTTTTTTTTTAAATCATAAACAAATTGCGATAGGTGAATCGATTTTTTTTCCCCAGCCCTAACATCTATATAGCAATAATGAATAGTGCGTGTAATTTCTCCAGTACCGACGGCAGAACCAATATTGTTCAAGCTTATCGATACTCTGGTCTTTCAGAATTTAGCCCCGGGGCCTGTTTAATACCATGTTTCGGTACCCATCCCTACATATGGGTGAGCTCATAAGGATGAAAGCTTGAGTCAGTCTCTTGATTTGTGACTGTGCAGCTATTGTGAAACTCACCATCTTCATGTATCAAGTGTGAATGGCATCTTGTCCTGAAGAATCACAGCTCCAAACGCTAGAGATTACATCTCATCTGGTAACAAGAGCATAGTACAGCCATAACTGTAAGAACTCTAATGATATCTTTACCCCCTGATATTGCATTGATGATATAAATTCAAACACATTAGAGGCTAAGAGTATGAGCAATGAGTAAGCTGCCCAGATTTCTGTCGAAAATAACTTACTTGCCTAAAGTTGTCGACCCCCTGGACCACAATCAGCATTTATAAGTAAAAATATTTAAGAATATATCATTAAAAAATGCATGCACGTATACAAATAAATAAATACCTTTGAGTGGAACAGTATGGCGTCTGTCACTGGCAAACATAACTACAAATAGACAGAGAAATACAATAAAATAGATTAATGACCATGATATCCTGTTATCATAATAGTTAAATAAATGATTATAACTACAAGCATTATAACATTATACTTGTCACGTATGTTACCTCTTTTAGCTGATTATTTAGCCTACAGGCCTTTCAAGAACAACCTCACTGAAACAACCTGGGGTTAATGATTTTAAAATGTGAGACTTCTTTCAAAGACATGTAAAAATCTTACAGACCCACAACTTTTCAACAGTAGTGTAGTGAATGATTGAGGTTTTGCTTACAATAGTCATCTGGTTCATGGCCTTTGACAGGAGGTCGCTCAGCTCTGCTGGGGTGCAGGAGGCCATCCTCATGGAAGGATCTAGGAACATAACATTCAATTTGTCACAGAGCCAACCACATTTATTACAGGTTTATTACAAGGAACCAAGCTAGAGCAGAGGTGGAAAGAATAAAATACATAATATTAAAAAAATAATTTCTTAAGTTAACAGAATTTATATTTTTAGTATTAGAATTCACTATTGTACATACAGTGTCACTTACGTTTGGATGTCAAAGCCTTCTTAACTAATGCATTAAAAATAATTTTACAAAAGAAAACTGCAGATGCATGGTGATATAGGTAAAATATATTGTGAAATAAATGCATTTTAAAATATTTAATGAGCTTTCTCAGTTCACCTGTGTTTCCTCCAGAAATGCTGCAAACTTTGGAATTTACCCTTTGTTGGAGGGGGTTTTCTGTCGTCCCTGAAATTACAGAACAATTTTTATCAATATTTGTTTACCATTAGAGATCAAACCGTGTTTGAAATAGTTTCAGCTAATATTCGCGCTCATGTAAGTGACGTCACCGATTAACGGTACAGCCAGCGCATACTTTTAGGTTAAATAAATAAGTAAGTTTACCATCATTCATTGATAATATGCCAGCAAAACGTTAACAAAGCTATCAAAACATCTCATCTACACATAACGATGAGATTAAAAGCCCAAACTTTCATTAAACAAGGGCTCAAAATATAGAGTTAGCCAACCGCTTCTGAAAACGGTTGAGATGCTAACGGACTTTTTCAAAGACACTAAATCATTTCTTTTAAGTAAATATTCAACAGAAGTGTGTCAGTTACACTTAAGAAAAGTGTCAGGAACAGTTTTATATATTATGTGTGTGATTTTGTGGACTAAACTTACCTAAAATCAGTGAAAACAACAGCGAGACGGAGGCTTGCTGCTTGACGTTTCCCCGTTTCCATGGCAACTCAGATCCGCTACAGCATTTGAAAGCGATTCGAACGTTCAACGCGCACGCGCATTAAAACACGTCACAGTCATGCAGCATTTACAAACATAAACATATAGAATTATAACATTACATACAATTATTAAATCATGAAATTAAAATGCATTTTGTAGTTCTATCGACCCATTGTGCAAAATGAGAAAGTGAAACTTTAAAAGAACTTCTTTATATTTTTGGAAAACGTGCTTGGAGTATTTTTATACCAACACTTTACTTTTGTTATATATATATATATATATATATATATATATATATATATATATATATATATATATATATATATATATATATATATAAAGCCAGTTTGTGCTTTTCAGATTCTCTTTAACTGTAAAAAAATAAATAAAATAAATGTACAATATATTAGATTTATTCATGTCCACTACAATGGGCACCAGGACGGAAGCAACAACAACAACAACAACAACAAAAAAACATATTTTAACCATACAGCATTATGAGCTAGAGTTCAAACACAGTATGTGAACTAGCGTTGAAGATTTTGAACTTAACACATACTGAAACAATGAGCAATGGCAATCAGAATGAAAAAATGTAAGATAGATGGAGTCTCAAAAGACATTTTGATTCTTTTTGTTGGTCGAGTGGGTGAATTGAAGTATATGTACTTGCTGGTTTTGATAAATATGTGTTTGTGTGATTGATTGCATATAGCATCCAGGCATCAGTGTGTGTGTGTGTGTGTGTGTGTGTGTGTGTGTGTGTGTGTGTTGCTTTGTGTACACTCATAGTCATTTCACATTCGTTGTTTCACAATATTGTCTCTTGTTAAAAACTATACATAACATGATTCATGAATAGGCTATATTTTTAAAATATATTTTTACATATGTACACAGGCCTATTTATGCATGTAACATGAAGATCAATTTTTAAGCTTTATGTTCTATGCATTTTTACATTTTTAAAATATAAACAGTATACATATATATATACATATATATATGGAAAAAATTAAGAGACCACTTAATATTGATTTCTGAACTTGGAGTGGTCTCTTAATTTTTTCCAGAGCTGTATATGAAGACTTCAGATGCAAAAGCCTCTAAGTGCCATCTGAAATTCTTCTAAAATGAGCATTTTTATCAAGCTTATATGTTTATGTTCAGTTATTTCACTTTAATGGCAATGAAAAGGACCTATTAATTGCCATTCAAGTGAAATTACTGAACCTACGAGCTTGATAAAAATTTCAGACGGTACTTAGAGGCTTTTGCATCTTAAGTCTTCATATTAACAGTGTTTCACATATATGTTGCATTCATGGTTTTCATTAACGCTCCTTCTCGTGTGTTTATGACCTGCCGATACCGTTTGAGCAATCTTCGGTAGGCTATGCTTTCATTTAATTTTAAAATGGATGCATCGGACAAGAAATCACGGAAACTTGAGGACTGCTCATTTTATCAGTGTCAGAGTAAGAGCCTGCTATAGATTTTGCTGCTCATTTATGTGGATTTATTATAAATAACCACTGCTATAAACTTGTTTAATTTACTTAAATAGGGTTTTTATAACGAATTAAAATTATATCAGTAAATAAGTCAAAAGACATGCACGTCCTAATAGTGCACGCAATGTCCGATTCCTCTAACCAAGTTTCAACATATATTAGACGTTATGATTTCGATCATATGCGTCGGCGTAGGTATCTGTTGATGAAACAACCTCATTTCGACATTGAATCGATGTCATATTTTCGACGTAATAACGTTCTGATGTACCGATCAAATAGTGAACGTTGAATCAACATTGAAATTTGATCGGCGACTGATACTGATCTTTACAACCAAAAATAAACGTTGAATCGACGTCCGTTTGCTATCTGGGTTAATTTCGTGAAGTTCTGAGTTTTAATTTAGGAATTATAAGCTCTTGAGTACATTTTGCCACGCAAAATATTTTGTTGTAGATATTTGAAATTACATGATAGGTAAGAAAATCTTAGTGCAAGTCTTGTCTTTTTCACACCAAAATAATGAATGAATGAATGATGAATAGGAATTTGGTTTATCGCTTATATCTCAGGAACAGGACATCGAAAAATTCTGAAACTCAGAGGGTAGATAGAGCTCAACGGGCCCTGTGGAACGAGACCATCGCCGGGACAGTGAGTGTTGGGGGTCGGGAGTTACGCCTGGTCTAATGCGTATCTTTTTGTGCTTATATCTCAAGAACGCCTAGACCAAATCGCACCACACTTGAATCGAATCTAGTTGGGGAAAGGGCCTTTCCAACGAGCCCTTCCCTAAGGTCCTAGGAGGTAGGGCTCGGGAGTTACGGCCGTTTAAATTCGGGGGTGCCGCGAACTAGCGATCCGCGGGGGGGGCGTCCCCGAGGCCCGCGACGGATGTGGCCGCTCAAGGGCTGGGAGGGGACCTTGCCATCCGAGTTTGAGCTCGCGGGGACTTTCGGTTCCTGAGTTAGAAGCAAAAATGTACCGGGATGTGACGTCATTGGCGGCCGCCATTTTAAATCGCGCCCGCTGGTTTTTGGCTAATATCTCGGCGAAAATTCAATGAAAATGCCTGAAATTCATAGTGTGGACAGACGTCATCTAGACTGTTCGAATGAGCTCAGTGCTGGCTGGATTGGTTGAGATTTCGTTTATAAACATAGGAATATTGTCATTTTTCATCATTATAACTGTTATAACTTCTATACCTGTTGCCCAATCTTCACAAAATTTGTCATGCTTATTTAGAATAATATTTGGCATATGCTCACTTATTTTCGTGAAGTTCCGAGTTTTCGTTTAGGATTTATAGGCTTTTGAGTACATTTTGCCACACCCATTTTCTAAATGACCAGTTATAGCAACCCAAAGGACAAAGTTCAACTTTTTTTTTGATAATTATTGATCTAGAGAGTCCATAGAATTGTCCTACACTGGTTTCATTCCAATCGGGTGAAAAACCTAGGACTAGTTCGCAAAAGTAGGTTTTTCACATATTTGCGAATAATTAATGAACGATTTGATTGACAGAATTGGTTCTTGAGGCAAAGTTGTTCAGCATGAGGAGATCTATCAAATGATATGCATTTTATGAAACACCATGTGATTACCGAGGCGTAAAACTCGTTAGCGCCAACTTGTGGCCGATTTCTTTCAAAATTCTTACAGACCTCTAGGACCATGAGTTGAACATGCCCATTGAGTTTCGTTCCGATCGGCCTCCGTTAACCTGGTCTAATAGGTGCTCAAACTTCATTGGCCGATGGCGGCCATGTTTTTTGAGATACGCCAATGTCCTCATAGACCATCATGCCCCCTTGGACCAAGACACTGCATGCCAAATTTCAAGTCGATTGGACTAACGGTTGCTTAGTTACAGACGTGTTTATGTTTTTTTCAAGTTATAGCGCCACCTAATGCCCAATCGACGAGATTTTTTTTATCGTGACCAAAGAATCAGCCCATACACATGTTTACCGAGTTTGGTGCAAATATCTCATTTCGTTCTCGAGTTATAGCCATTTTAGTAAAAGTGGCTCCGCCCTTAACGTACGTTTTGGCGCCCCTTCGTGACCGTGAATCAAAATTTCAACTTTTTTTTGATAATTATTGATATTCACACTCCAGAGAACATTTCTGCACTGGTTTGGTTCCGATCGGGCAAAAAACCTAGGACTAGTT
The DNA here is from genome assembly GCF_024489055.1 of Chanodichthys erythropterus. Taxonomy (NCBI): domain Eukaryota; kingdom Metazoa; phylum Chordata; class Actinopteri; order Cypriniformes; family Xenocyprididae; genus Chanodichthys; species Chanodichthys erythropterus. Next base: position 38,088,570 of record NC_090241.1, read on the forward strand.
CGAAAAGTAGGTTTTGGACAAAATTCAAAATGGCGGGAAAACGGGACCTCGGAGAGCAAATCTGATCTTCTATGCTTGTCACCGCCTTGACGCAAGGATTCCAAATATGTAATTCTTTTAATCTACGACAAACGGTTTAGGAGTTATGAGCCATTTTGCGCATTTGATCGCTGTAGCGCCACCTATTGGCCGATTTGGGTCATACTTTGTCAACCTCTCCTCGATTTTTGTACTATCATCTGACAAAGTTTCAAGTGTCTAGGCCTTACGGTTTGGGCTGCACGATGCGTTTTACGGCAGAAGAAAAAGAATAATAATAATAATAATAATAATAATAATAAAAATCAGCACAATAACAATAGGGTTTCAGCACTACGTGCTTGAACCCCTAATAATAAAAATCCTAACAATTACAATAGGTTTTCAGCACTTCGTGCTTGAACCCCTAATAAAAATCCTAACAATTACAATAGGGTTTCAGCACTTCGTGCTTGAACCCCTAAAAATCCTAACAATTACAATAGGGTTTCAGCACTTCGTGCTTGAACCCCTAATAATAATAATAAAAATCCTAACAATTACAATAGGGTTTCAGCACTACGTGCTTGAACCCCTAATAAAAATCAGCACAATAACAATAGGGTTTCAGCACTACGTGCTTGAACCCCTAATAATAATAATAATAATAATAATAATAATAATAATAATAAAAATCAGCACAATAACAATAGGGTTTCAGCACTACGTGCTTGAACCCCTAATAATAATAATAATAACTAGATAAAAAAGTTTGAAGACAAACTTTAAGTTGGCTTGAAAAAGCCAGTCCAGAAAGTTTTAAATAGTTTTAAAAGTTTTCAGTTTGAAGTTTTCAGTTTGAAGTTTGAAACTTTGAAGTTTGAAAGTTTAAGTTTAGTAGTTTAGATAGATAGATAGATAGTTGTCACAGATGGTTACTATGGAGTTTTATAGAGTTATTAGCATGTTCTTAGCCTACTTTAGCACTTAGCTAATAGATATTAGCATGTAGCTATTCACTGCTAGCATGTGTAGCATGTTGGAAGTAGAGATTGCTAGCATGAGTCAAAAGAGCCAACCGCCATGTCTCTACAATGTTCTGATGCAGAGATATAGATCTTACAAAACGGTTGCTAGGGTACTGTTTGGTTGCTAGGGAGTGGCATGGCAGCTACCAATGATAATACTCCAAAGATTGCTTGACAATATAAACCAAACCCCATGTCTCTACGATGTTTTGATGCAGAGATATAAATCTTGCAAAACGGTTGCTAGGGTACAGTTTGGTTGCTAGGGAGTGGCTTGGCAGCTACCAATGATAATACTCCAAAGACTGCTTGACAATATAAACCAAACCCCATGTCTCTACGATGTTTTGATGCAGAGATATAGATCTTGCAAAACGGTTGCTAGGGTACTCTGTTTGGTTGCTAGGGAGTGGCTCAGCAGCTACCAATGATGATACTCCAAAGGCTGCTTGACAATATAAACCAACCCCCATGTCTGTACGATGTTCTGATGCAGAGATATAGATCTTGCAAAACGGTTGCTAGGGTACTGTTTGGTTGCTAGGGAGTGGCTTGGCAGCTACCAATGATGATACTTCAAAGGCTGTTTGACAATATAAACCAATCCCCATGTCTGTACGATGTTCTGATTTGAATATAGATAGATAGATAGATAGATAGATAGATAGATAGATAGATAGATAGATTTAGTTTGATAGATAGATAGATAGATAGATGAGTTTGAATGAGTTAGACAGACAGATAGATAGATAGATAGATAGATAGATAGATAGATAGAGTTTAATGAGTTTCAATGGATTAGAAATAGTACATAGAATGGCACTTGAGTCTAATTGAGTTTTTGAGTCTAATGGGCTTCCGTAGTTTGAATTTGAATTTTGACAGTTGGAATTTGAAAGTCTTGGCTCATTTGAACATTCCGTCAATGAAAGTCAATGGGATTTTTCCGAGCTGTCATTTTTAGGAAAACCGTAAGTCGGATCAGTTAGAAAAGATATAGCACACCAAGTCAGAACAGTCTGAAGGTCTGACCCGAGTTTGGAGTTTGTGGAGTTAAAGCTCTAGGAGGAGTTAGTCTTGGAAATTCAAGTAAGAAGAAGAATAATAATAACTAGATAAAAAAGTTTGAGGACAAACTTTAAGTTGGCTTGAAAAAGCATAGCCAGAAAGTTTGAAGAAGTTTTAAAAGTTTGAAGTTTGAAAGTTTAAGTTTTATTAGATAGATAGATAGATTGGTAATTGTCACAGATGGATACTATGGAGTTTTTATAGAGTTATTAGCATGTTCTTAGCCCACTTTAGCACTTAGCTAATCACTATTAGCATGTAGCTATTCACTGCTAGCATGTTGAAGTCCAGATTGCTAGCATGAGTCAAAAGAGCCAACCGCCATGTCTCTACGATGTACTGATGCAGAGATATAGATTTTGCAAAACGGTTGCTAGGGTACTCTGTTTGGTTGCTAGGGAGTGGCTTGGCAGCTACCAGTGATGATACTCCAAAGGCTGCTTGACAATATAAACCAACCCCCATGTCTTTACGATGTTCTGATGCAGAGATACAGATTTTGCAAAATGGTTGCTAGGGTACTCTTTGGTTGCTAGGGAGTGACTTGGCAGCTACCAGTGATGATACTCCAAAGGCTGCTTGACAATATAAACCAACCCCCATGTCTGTACGATGTTCTGATGCAGAGATATAGATTTTGCAAATTGGTTGCTAGGGCACTCTGTTTGGTTGCTATGGTGTTGCTATGCAGTTGCTAGGGTACTCGGGGTGGTTGCTAAGGTGTTGCTATGCGGTTGCTAGGGTGTTGCTATGCGGTTGCTAGGGTACTCGGGGTGGTTGCTAAGGTGTTGCTATGCGGTTGCTATGGTACTCGGGTGGTTGCTAAGGTGTTGCTATGCTGTTGCTAGGGTACTCGGGGTGGTTGCTAGGGTGTTGCTATGCGGTTGCTAGGGTACTCGGGGCGGTTGCTAGGGTGTTGCTATGCGGTTGCTAGGGTACTCGGGGTGGTTGCCATGGTGTTGCTATGTGGTTGCTATTGTATCCAGGCTGGTTGCTAGGATGATGCCAGGGTGATTTGTGTGGTTGCTATGCAGTTGCCATGGTGTTCTGGGTGGTTGCTAGGTTGGTTTGGGTGGTTGCTATGAGAGTTGATCATAGATAGATAGATAGATAGATAGAGAGATAGATGAGAAGTGATAGATGAGAAGAGAGATAGATGAGAAGTGATAGATGAGAAGAGAGATAGATGAGAAGTGATAGATGAGAAGATAGATAGATAGATAGATTGATAGATGAGAAGTGATAGATGAGAAGAAAGATAGATTGATAGATAGATGAGAAGGGATAGATAGATAGATAGATAGATAGATAGATAGATAGATAGATAGATTAGAAAGAGAAATAGATAGATAGATAGATAGATAGATTTAGTTTGATAGATAGATAGATTAGAAAGAGAAATAGATAGATATATAGATAGATAGATAGATAGATAGAGAGATAGATGAGAAGTGATAGATGAGAAGAGAGATAGATGAGAAGTGATAGATGAGAAGATAGATAGATAGATAGATTGATAGATGAGAAGTGATAGATGAGAAGAAAGATAGATTGATAGATAGATGAGAAGGGATAGATAGATAGATAGATAGATAGATAGATAGATAGATAGATAGATAGATAGATAGATTAGAAAGAGAAATAGATAGATAGATAGATAGATAGATGAGAAGTGATAGATGAGAAGAGAGATAGATGAGAAGTGATAGATGAGAAGAGAGATAGATGAGAAGAGAGATAGATGAGAAGTGATAGATAGATAGATGAAAAGTGATAGATGAGAAGAAAGATAGATTGATAGATAGATGAGAAGGGATAGATAGATAGATAGATAGATAGATTTAGTTTGATAGATAGATAGAGATAGATAGATTAAAAAGAGAAATAGATAGATAGATAGATTTAGTTTGATAGATAGATAGATAGATAGATAGATAGATGGATAGATTAGAAAGAGAAATAGATAGATAGATAGATAGATAGACAGATTAGAAAGAGAGATAGATAGATAGATAGATAGATAGATAGATAGATAGATTAGAAAGAGAAATAGATAGATAGATAGATAGATTAGAAAGAGAAATAGATAGATAGATAGATAGATAGATAGATAGATAGATTAGAAAGAGAAATAGATAGATAGATAGATAGATAGATAGATAGATAGATTTAGTTTGATAGATTTAGATTTAGATAGATAGATTTAGTTTGATAGATAGATAGATAGATAGATAGATTTAGTTTGATAGAGTTAGATTTACATAGATAGATAGATTTAGTTTGATAGATAGATAGATGATAGATAGATAGATAGATAGATAGATAGATTTAGTTTGATAGAGTTAGATTTAGATAGATAGATTTAGTTTGATAGAGTTAGATTTAGATAGATTGATAGATAGATAGATAGATAGATTTAGTTTGATAGAGTTAGATTTAGATAGATAGATAGATAGATAGATAGATAGATAGATAGATAGATAGATAGATAGAATGAGTTTGAATGAGTTTGAATGAGTTTAAATGGCTTGGAAATAGGAATGGCAGTTTAATTGAGTCTGTGTGTTTGAATTTGAATTTTGACAGTTGGACGGAATGTTCAGATCAGCCAAGGCAGTTCAATGAAAGTCAATGGGAGTTTTTTCCAGGTTTAATCAGCATTTTTAGGAAAACCGTAAGTCGGATCAGTCTGAAAAGATATAGCACACTAAGTCAGAACAGTCTGAAGGTCTAGTCCGAGTTTGGTGGTTGTAGCTTGAACAGTCTAGGAGGAGATGCATTTACAAATTTAGTCTAAGAAGAATAATAATAACTAGATAAAAAAGTTTGAGGACAAACTTTAAGTTGGCTTGAAAAAGCCGGTCCAGAAAGTTTGAAGTAGTTTTAAAAGTGTGAAGTTTGAGAGTTTTCAGTTTAAAAGTTTAAGTTTTAGTTTAGTAGTTAGATTTAACTTTAGGCTAATCACTATTAGCATGTAGCTATTCACTGCTAGCATGTGTAGCATGTTGGAAGTCCAGATTGCTAGCATGAGTCAAAAGAGCCAACCACCATGTCTCTACGATGTTCTGATGCAGAGATATAGATTTTGCAAAACGGTTGCTAGGGTACTCTGTTTGGTTGCTAGGGAGTGGCTTTGCAGCTACCAATGATTATACTCCAAAGGCTGCTTGACAATATAAACCAACCCCCATGTCTGTACGATGTTCTGATGCAGAGATATAGATTTTGCAAAACGGTTGCTAGGGTACTCTGTTTGGTTGCTAGGGAGTGGCTTGGCAGCTACCAATGATGATACTCCAAAGGCTGCTTGACAATATAAACCAACCCCCATGTCTGTACGATGTTCTGATGTAGAGATATAGATTTTGCAAAATGGTTGCTAGGGTACTCTGTTTGGTTGCTAGGGAGTGGCTTGGCAGCTACCAGTGATGATACTCCAAAGGCTGCTTGACAATATAAACCAACCCCCATGTCTGTACGATGTTCTGATGCAGAGATATAGATTTTGCAAAACGGTTGCTAGGGTACTCTGTTTGGTTGCTAGGGAGTGGCTTTGCAGCTACCAATGATGATACTCCAAAGGCTGCTTGACAATAAAAACCAACCCCCATGTCTGTACGATGTTCTGATGCAGAGATATAGATTTTGCAAAACGGTTGCTAGGGTACTCTGTTTGGTTGCTAGGGAGTGGCTTTGCAGCTACCAATGATTATACTCCAAAGGCTGCTTGACAATATAAACCAACCCCCATGTCTGTACGATGTTCTGATGCAGAGATATAGATTTTGCAAAACGGTTGCTAGGGTACTCTGTTTGGTTGCTAGGGAGTGGCTTTGCAGCTACCAATGATGATACTCCAAAGGCTGCTTGACAATATAAACCAACCCCCATGTCTGTACGATGTTCTGATGCAGAGATATAGATTTTGCAAAACGGTTGCTAGGGTACTCTGTTTGGTTGCTAGGGAGTGGCTTTGCAGCTACCAATGATGATACTCCAAAGGCTGCTTGACAATATAAACCAACCCCCATGTCTGTACGATGTTCTGATGCAGAGATATAGATTTTACAAAACGGTTGCTAGGGTACTCTGTTTGGTTGCTAGGGAGTGGCTTTGCAGCTACCAATGATGATACTCCAAAGGCTGCTTGACAATATAAACCAACCCCCATGTCTGTACGATGTTCTGATGCAGAAATATAGATTTTGCAAAACGGTTGCTAGGGTACTCTGTTTGGTTGCTAGGGAGTGGCTTTGCAGCTACCAATGATGATACTCCAAAGGCTGTTTGACAATATAAACCAATCCCCATGTCTGTACGATGTTCTGATGCAGAGATATAGATTTTGCAAAACGGTTGCTAGGGTACTCTGTTTGGTTGCTAGGGAGTGGCTTTGCAGCTACCAATGATGATACTCCAAAGGCTGCTTGACAATATAAACCAACCCCCATGTCTGTACGATGTTCTGATGCAGAGATATAGATTTTGCAAAACGGTTGCTAGGGTACTCCGTTTGGTTGCTAGGGAGTTGCTTGTCAGCTACCAATGATGATACTCCAAAGTCTGCTTGACATTATAAACCAACCCCCATGTCTGTACGATGTTCTGATGCAGAGATATAGATTTTGCAAAACGGTTGCTAGGGTACTCCATTTGGTTGCTAGGGAGTGGCTTGGCAGCTACCAGTGATGATACTCCAAAGGCTGCTTGACATTATAAACCAACCCCCATGTCTCTATGATGTTCTGATGCAGAGATATAGATTTTCCAAAATGGTTGCTAGGGTACTCTGTTTGGTTGCTAGGGAGTGGCTTGGCAGCTACCAGTGATGATAGATAGATAGATAGATAAGTTTGAATGAGATAGATAGATAGATAGATAGATAGATAGATAGATAGATAGATAGATAGATAGATAGATAGATAGATAGATAAGTTTGAATGAGATAGATAGATAGATAGATTAGTTTGAATGAGATAGATAGATAGATAGATAGATAGATAGATAGATAGATAGATAGATAGATAGATAGATGAGTATGAATGAGATAGATAGATAGATAGATGAGTATGAATGAGTTAGATAGATAGATAGATAGATAGATAGATAGATAGATAGATAGATGAGTTTGAATGAGTTAGATAGATAGATAGATAGATAGATAGATAGATTTAGTTTGAATGAGTTAGATAGATAGATAGATAGATAGATAGATAGATAGATAGATAGATAGATAGATAGATAGAGTTTAATGAGTTTCAATGGATTAGAAATAGTACATAGAATGGCAGTTGAGTCTAATTGAGTTTTTGAGTCTAATAGGCTTCCGTAGTTTAAATTTGAATTTTGACAGTTGGAGTTTGAATGTCTTGGCTCATTTGAACATTCCATCAATGAAAGTCAATGGGATTTTTCCGAGCTTTAATAGTCATTTTTAGGAAAACCGTAAGTCGGATCAGTTAGAAAAGATATAGCACACTAAGTCAGAACAGTTTGAAGGTCTAGTCCGAGTTTGGAGTTTGTGGAGTTAAAGCTCTAGGAGGAGTTAGTCTTGGAAATTCAAGTAAGAAGAAGAATAATAATAATAATAATAATAAGTTTAAATAGGATTACAGTAAGTTGGCTTTTTCAAGCCAACTTAACTAGATAAAAAAGTTTGAGGACAAACTTTAAGTTGGCTTGAAAAAGCATAGCCAGAAAGTTTGAAGAAGTTTTAAAAGTTTGAAGTTTGAAAGTTTAAGTTTTATTAGATAGATAGATTGGTAATTGTCACAGATGGATACTATGGAGTTTTTATAGAGTTATTAGCATGTTCTTAGCCCACTTTAGCACTTAGCTAATCACTATTAGCATGTAGCTATTCACTGCTAGCATGTTGAAGTCCAGATTGCTAGCATGAGTCAAAAGAGCCAACCGCCATGTCTCTACGATGTACTGATGCAGAGATATAGATTTTGCAAAACGGTTGCTAGGGTACTCTGTTTGGTTGCTAGGGAGTGGCTTGGCAGCTACCAGTGATGATACTCCAAAGGCTGCTTGACAATATAAACCAACCCCCATGTCTGGAAGATGTTCTGACGCAGAGATACAGATTTTGCAAAATGGTTACTAGGGTACTGTTTGGTTGCTAGGGAGTGACTTGGCAGCTACCAGTGATGATACTCCAAAGGCTGCTTGACAATATAAACCAACCCCCATGTCTGTACGACGTTCTGATGCAGAGATATAGATTTTGCAAATTGGTTGCTAGGGCACTCTGTTTGGTTGCTATGGTGTTGCTATGCAGTTGCTAGGGTACTCGGGGTGGTTGCTAAGGTGTTGCTATGCGGTTGCTAGGGTGTTGCTATGCGGTTGCTAGGGTACTCGGGGTGGTTGCTAAGGTGTTGCTATGCGGTTGCTATGGTACTCGGGGTGGTTGCTAAGGTGTTGCTATGCGGTTGCTATGGTACTCGGGTGGTTGTTAGGGTGTTGCTATGCGGTTGCTAGGGTACTCGGGGTGGTTGCTAAGGTGTTGCTAGGGTACTCGGGGTGGTTGCTAGGGTGTTGCTATGCGGTTGCTATGGTACTCGGGGTGGTTGCTAAGGTGTTGCTATGCGGTTGCTAGGGTACTCGGGTGGTTGCTAGGGTGTTGCTATGCGGTTGCTAGGGTACTCTGGGTGGTTGTTAGGGTACTCGGGGTGGTCGCTAAGGTGTTGCTATGATGTTGCTAGGGTACTCGGGGTGGTTGCTAGGGTGTTGCTATGCGGTTGCTAGGGTACTCGGGGCGGTTGCTAGGGTGTTGCTATGCGGTTGCTAGGGTACTCGGGGTGGTTGCCATGGTGTTGCTATGTGGTTGCTATTGTATCCAGGCTGGTTGCTAGGATGATGCCAGGGTGATTTGTGTGGTTGCTATGCAGTTGCCATGGTGTTCTGGGTGGTTGCTAGGTTGGTTTGGGTGGTTGCTATGACAGGTGATCATAGATAGATAGATAGATAGATAGAGAGATAGATGAGAAGTGATAGATGAGAAGAGAGATAGATGAGAAGTGATAGATGAGAAGAGAGATAGATGAGAAGTGATAGATGAGAAGATAGATAGATAGATAGATTGATAGATGAGAAGTGATAGATGAGAAGAAAGATAGATTGATAGATATATGAGAAGGGATAGATAGATATATAGATAGATAGATAGATAGATAGATAGATAGATTAGAAAGAGAAATAGATAGATAGATAGATAGATAGATAGATAGATAGATAGATTTAGTTTGATAGATAGATAGATAGATTAGAAAGAGAAATAGATAGATATATAGATAGATATATAGAGAGATAGATGAGAAGTGATAGATGAGAAGAGAGATAGATGAGAAGTGATAGATGAGAAGAGAGATAGATGAGAAGAGAGATAGATGAAAAGTGATAGATGAGAAGAAAGATAGATAGATAGATAGATAGATAGATTTAGTTTGATAGATAGATAGAGATAGATAGATTAAAAAGAGAAATAGATAGATAGATAGATAGATTTAGTTTGATAGATAGATAGATAGATAGATAGATAGATAGATAGATAGATGGATAGATGGATAGATTAGAAAGAGAAATAGATAGATAGATAGATAGATAGATAGATAGATAGATAGATTAGAAAGAGAAATAGATAAATAGATAGATTAGAAAGAGAAATAGATAGATAGATAGATAGATAGATAGATAGATAGATAGATAGATAGATTTAGTTTGATAGATTTAGATTTAGATAGATAGATAGATTTAGTTTGATAGATAGATAGATTTAGTTTGATAGAGTTAGATTTACATAGATAGATAGATTTAGTTTGATAGATAGATAGATGATAGATAGATAGATAGATAGATAGATAGATAGATAGATAGATAGATAGATAGATTTAGTTTGATAGAGTTAGATTTAGATAGATAGATTTAGTTTGATAGAGTTAGATTTAGATAGATAGATAGATAGATAGATAGATAGATTTAGTTTGATAGAGTTAGATTTAGATAGATAGATAGATAGATAGATAGATAGAATGAGTTTGAATGAGTTTGAATGAGTTTAAATGGCTTGGAAATAGGAATGGCAGTTTAATTGAGTCTGTGTGTTTGAATTTGAATTTTGACAGTTGGACGGAATGTTCAGATCAGCCAAGGCAGTTCAATGAAAGTCAACGGGAGTTTTTTCCAGGTTTAATCAGCATTTTTAGGAAAACCGTAAGTCGGATCAGTCTGAAAAGATATAGCACACTAAGTCAGAACAGTCTGAAGGTCTAGTCCGAGTTTGGTGGTTGTAGCTTGAACAGTCTAGGAGGAGATGCATTTAGAAATTTAGTCTAAGAAGAATAATAATAATAAGCTTAAGTACAATATCAGTAAGTTGGCTTTTTCAAGCCAACTTAACTAGATAAAAAAGTTTGAGGACAAACTTTAAGTTGGCTTGAAAAAGCATAGCCAGAAAGTTTGAAGAAGTTTTAAAAGTTTGAAGTTTGAAAGTTTAAGTTTTATTAGATAGATAGATAGATAGATTGGTAGTTGTCACAGATGGATACTATGGAGTTTTTATAGAGTTATTAGCATGTTCTTAGCCCACTTTAGCACTTAGCTAATCACTATTAGCATGTAGCTATTCACTGCTAGCATGTTGAAGTCCAGATTGCTAGCATGAGTCAAAAGAGCCAACCGCCATGTCTCTACGATGTACTGATGCAGAGATATAGATTTTGCAAAACGGTTGCTAGGGTACTCTGTTTGGTTGCTAGGGAGTGGCTTGGCAGCTACCAGTGATGATACTCCAAAGGCTGCTTGACAATATAAACCAACCCCCATGTCTGGAAGATGTTCTGATGCAGAGATACAGATTTTGCAAAATGGTTACTAGGGTACTCTTTGGTTGCTAGGGAGTGACTTGGCAGCTACCAGTGATGATACTCCAAAGGCTGCTTGACAATATAAACCAACCCCCATGTCTGTACGATGTTCTGATGCAGAGATATAGATTTTGCAAAATGGTTGCTAGGGCACTCTGTTTGGTTGCTATGGTGTTGCTATGCAGTTGCTAGGGTACTCGGGGTGGTTGCTAAGGTGTTGCTATGCGGTTGCTAGGGTGTTGCTATGCGGTTGCTAGGGTACTCGGGGTGGTTGCTAAGGTGTTGCTATGCGGTTGCTATGGTACTCGGGTGGTTGCTAAGGTGTTGCTATGCTGTTGCTAGGGTACTCGGGGTGGTTGCTAGGGTGTTGCTATGCGGTTGCTAGGGTACTCGGGGCGGTTGCTAGGGTGTTGCTATGCGGTTGCTAGGGTACTCGGGGTGGTTGCCATGGTGTTGCTATGTGGTTGCTATTGTATCCAGGCTGGTTGCTAGGATGATGCCAGGGTGATTTGTGTGGTTGCTATGCAGTTGCCATGGTGTTCTGGGTGGTTGCTAGGTTGGTTTGGGTGGTTGCTATGAGAGTTGATCATAGATAGATAGATAGATAGATAGAGAGATAGATGAGAAGTGATATATGAGAAGAGAGATAGATGAGAAGTGATAGATGAGAAGAGAGATAGATGAGAAGTGATAGATGAGAAGATAGATAGATAGATAGATTGATAGATGAGAAGTGATAGATGAGAAGAAAGATAGATTGATAGATAGATGAGAAGGGATAGATAGATGATAGATAGATAGATAGATAGATAGATAGATAGATAGATAGATAGATAGATAGATAGATTAGAAAGAGAGATAGATAGATAGATAGATAGATAGATAGATTTAGTTTGATAGATAGATAGATTAGAAAGAGAAATAGATAGATATATAGATAGATAGATAGATAGAGAGAGAGATAGATGAGAAGTGATAGATGAGAAGAGAGATAGATGAGAAGTGATAGATGAGAAGATAGATAGATAGATAGATAGATAGATAGATAGATTAGAAAGAGAAATAGATAGATAGATAGATAGATAGATAGATTAGAAAGAGAAATAGATAGATAGATAGATAGATAGATAGATAGATAGATAGATAGATAGATTAGAAAGAGAAATAGATAGATAGATAGATAGATAGATTTAGTTTGATAGATTTAGATTTAGATAGATAGATTTAGTTTGATAGATAGATAGATAGATTTAGTTTGATAGAGTTAGATTTACATAGATAGATAGATTTAGTTTGATAGATAGATAGATGATAGATAGATGATAGATAGATAGATAGATAGATAGATAGATAGATAGATAGATAGATAGATAGATTTAGTTTGATAGAGTTAGATTTAGATAGATAGATTTAGTTTGATAGAGTTAGATTTAGATAGATAGATAGATAGATAGATAGATAGATAGATAGATAGATAGATAGATAGATAGATTTAGTTTGATAGAGTTAGATTTAGATAGATAGATAGATAGAATGAGTTTGAATGAGTTTGAATGAGTTTAAATGGCTTGGAAATAGGAATGGCAGTTTAATTGAGTCTGTGTGTTTGAATTTGAATTTTGACAGTTGGATGGAATGTTCAGATCAGCCAAGGCAGTTCAATGAAAGTCAATGGGAGTTTTTTCCAGGTTTAATCAGCATTTTTAGGAAAACCGTAAGTCGGATCAGTCTGAAAAGATATAGCACACTAAGTCAGAACAGTCTGAAGGTCTAGTCCGAGTTTGGTGGTTGTAGCTTGAACAGTCTAGGAGGAGATGCATTTAGAAATTTAGTCTAAGAATAATAATAATAATAATAATAATAATAATAATAATAATAATAAGCTTAAGACGTAGATCAGTAAGTTGGCTTTTTCAAGCCAACTTAACTAGATAAAAAAGTTTGAAGACAAACTTTAAGTTGGCTTGAAAAAGCCAGTCCAGAAAGTTTGAAATAGTTTTAAAAGTTTTCAGTTTGAAGTTTGAAAGTTTGAAGTTTGAAAGTTTAAGGTTAGTAGTTTAGATAGATAGATAGATAGATAGATAGATAGATAGATAGATAGATAGATTTAGTTTGATAGATAGATAGATAGTTGTCACAGATGGTTACTATGGAGTTTTACAGAGTTATTAGCATGTTCTTAGCCTACTTTAGCACTTAGCTAATAGATGTTAGCATGTAGCTATTCATTGCTAGCATGTGTAGCATGTTGGAAGTCCAGATTGTCCAGTCAAAAGAGCCAACTGCCATGTCTCTATGATGTTCTTATGCAGAGATATAGATCTTGCAAAACGGTTGCTAGGGTACTCTGTTTGATTGCTAGGGAGTGGCTAGGCAGCTACCAGTGATGATACTCCAAAGGCTGCTTGACAATATAAACCAATCCCCATGTCTGTACGATGTTCTGATGCAGAGATATAGATTTCGCAAAACCATTGCTAGGGTACTCTATTTGGTTGCTAGGGAGTGGCTTTGCAGCTACCAATGATGATACTCCAACGGCTGCTTGACAATATAAACCAACCCCCATGTCTGTACGATGTTCTGATGCAGAGATATAGATTTTGCAAAACGGTTGCTAGGGTACTCTGTTTGGTTGTTAGGGAGTGGCTTTGCAGCTACCAATGATGATACTCCAAAGGCTGCTTGACAATAAAAACCAACCCCCATGTCTGTACGATGTTCTGATGCAGAGATATAGATTTTGCAAAACGGTTGCTAGGGTACTCTATTTGGTTGCTAGGGAGTGGCTTTGCAGCTACCAATGATGATACTCCAAAGGCTGCTTGACAATATAAACCAACCCCTATGTCTGTACGATGTTCTGATGCAGAGATATAGATTTTGCAAAACGGTTGCTAGGGTACTCTGTTTGGTTGCTAGGGAGTGGCTTGGCAGCTACCAGTGATGATACTCCAAAGGCTGCTTGACATTATAAACCAACCCCCATGTCTCTATGATGTTCTGATGCAGAGATATAGATTTTCCAAAATGGTTGCTAGGGTACTCTGTTTGGTTGCTAGGGAGTGGCTTGGCAGCTACCAGTAATGATAGATGGATAGATAGATAGATGAGTTTGAATGAGATAGATAGATAGATAGATAGATAGATAGATGAGTTTGAATGAGTTAGATAGATAGATAGATAGATAGATAGATAGATAGACAGACAGATAGATAGATGAGTTTGAATGAGATAGATAGATAGATAGATAGATAGATAGATAGATAGATAGATAGATAGATAGATAGATAGATAGATAGATGAGTTTGAATGAGTTAGACAGATAGATAGATAGATAGATAGATAGATAGATAGATTTAGTTTGATAGATAGATAGATAGATAGATAGATAGATAGATAGATAGATAGATAGATAGATAGATAGATAGATAGATAGATAAAGTTTAATGAGTTTCAATGGATTAGAAATAGTACATAGAATGGCAGTTGAGTCTAATTGAGTTTTTGAGTCTAATGGGCTTCCATAGTTTGAATTTGAATTTTGACAGTTGGAATTTGAAAGTCTTGGCTCGTTTGAACATTCCGTCAATGAAAGTCAATGGGATTTTTCCGAGCTTTAATTGTCATTTTTAGGAAAACCGTAAGTCGGATCAGTTAGAAAAGATATAGCACACCAAGTCAGAACAGTCTGAAGGTCTGACCCGAGTTTGGAGTTTGTGGAGTTAAAGCTCTAGGAGGAGTTAGTCTTGGAAATTCAAGTAAGAATAATAATAATAATAATAATAATAAGTTTAAATAGGATTACAGTAAGTTGGCTTTTTCAAGCCAACTTAATAATAATAAGTTTAAATAGGATTACAGTAAGTTGGCTTTTTCAAGAAAAATTTTGTTTCTAGCCCTTATGGTTCAAAAGTTATTAACATAAACATAAGTGCAACTTTGGACAGCTGGTGGCGCTAGAGGGATTGAGTTAGAGACTCCAAATTTGCTGTGGACAAAGGTCAGACTGTCCTCTAACTGTGTACCAAATTTCACAACTTTCCCGCAAGCGGTTCTATGGGTTACCATAGACTTCAAGAGCGGAAGAAGAAGAAGAAGAAGAAAAAAAAAAAGAAAAAAAAAAGAACGCCAACAATAACAATAGGTGCCTCCGCACCTTCGGTGCTTGGCCCCTAATAAGTATGCAGAAGATTAAGAATGGAGCTTTGCCTTTGGCAAGCACCATTAAGTAGAATGTACATTCCCTGAAGAAAATGTGAATGGCAAATCGCAAAATTCGCCACTCGGTTGCTAGGGTGTATCTAGGCAGTTGCTAAGGTGTTCTGGGTGGTTGCTAGGCGGTTGCTAGGGTCTTATGGGTGGTTGCTAGGCGGTTGCTATGGAAATCTGGGAGGTTGCTAGACAGTTGCTAGGCAGTTGCTAGGGTACCTGGGGTGGTTGCTAAGGTGTTGCTAGGCGGTTGCTAGGGTGTTCTGGGTGGTTGCTAGGCAGTTGCTAAGGTACCTGGAATGGTCACTAAGCTGTTACTAGGCAGTTGCTAGGGTGTTCTGTGTGGTTGCTAGGCGGTTGCTATGGTAACCTGGGTGGTTTCTAGGGTGTTGCTAGGCAGTTGCTAAGGTACTTGGGGCTGTTGCTAAGGTGTTACTAGGCGGTTGCTAGGGTGTTCTGGGCGGTTGCTATGTGGCTGCTATGGTAACCTGAGTGGTTGCTAGGGTGTTGCTAGGCAGTTGCTAAGGTACCTGGGGTGGTCACTACGGTGTTGCTAGGCGGTTGCTAGGGTGTTCTGGATGGTTGCTAGGCAGTTGCTATGGTAACCCAGGTGGTTGCTAGGGTGTTGCTAGGCAGTTGCTAAGGTACCTGGGGTGGTCACTATGGTGTTGCTAGGTGGTTTCTAGGGTGTTCTGGATGGTTGCTAGGCGGTTGCTATGGTAACCTGGGTGGTTGCTATGGTGTTACTAGGTGGTTGGTAGTTGTCACAGATAGTTGATATGGAGTTTCTATAGAGTTCTTAGCATGTTCTCAGCCCACTTTAGCACTTAGCTAATAACTATTAGCATGTAGCTATTCACTGCTAGCATGTGTAGCATGTTGCAAGTACAGTTTGCTAGCTTGAGTCAAAAAAGCCAACCCCCATGTCTCTACGATGTTCTGATGCAGAGATATAGGTTTTGCAAAACGGTTGCTAGGCTACTCTGTTTGGTTGCTAGAGATTGGCTTGGCAGCTGCCAATGCTGATACTCCAAAGACTGCTGGCCAATATAAGCCAACCCCCATGTCTCTACGATGTTCTGATGCAGAGATATAGATCTTGAAAAACGGTTGCTAGGGTAATCTGGTTGGTTGCTAGGGAGTGGCCTGGCAGCTACAAATGATGATACTCCAAAGGCTGCTGGACAATATAAACCAACCCTCATGTCTTTACGATGTTCTGATGCAGAGATATAGATCTTGAAAAACGGTTGCTAGGGTAATCTGGTTGGTTGCTAGGGAGGGGCCTGACAGCTACCAATTATGATACTCCAAAGGCTGCTTGACAATATAAACCAACCCCCATGTCTTTACGATGTTCTGATGCAGAGATATAGATCTTGCTAAACGGTTGCTAGGGTACTCTGTTTGGTTGCTAGGGGTGGCTTGGCAGCTGCCAATGATGATACACCAAAGGCTGCTTGCCAGTATGAATGATATAAACCAACCACCATGCCTCTATGATATTAAGATTTGAAGATATCCCTCTATGCTTTGGGTTGCTAGGGTGCTCTAAATGGTTGCTAGGGCGTGATTGGCAGTTTGCTGCCCCGAGTCAAATGAGGCCACCCTCATGTTTCTATGACACTCCTATCCAAAGATATTCCTTTGATCTTTTTCAATGGAAGTCTATGGAGCTTGTTACTAAGGTGCTCTCTATGGTTGCTAGGGCGTGGCTTGATAGGTCTAAAATTATCCTGAGAGACTGATTGGTTGCCTGAGTAAAATGAGCCCACCCCCATGTCTCTACGACATTGTGATCCAGAGTTATGACTTGTCAAAGTTCGTCCCAATGTTAAGTCTATGGGATTTTTTGCCCGATTTTTCGCCCGCCGTACGAACATCGTACACCCGATCGCTTATAAAAGTCATAGCATACCATTCCCGAATAATCCGCACGATTTGACACCTCATTCGTGGGTCTAGGACAAAAACTGCGGGACTAGTTACGTGCCGAAATTTTAGTGGAAGAAGAAGAAGAAGAAGAAGAAGAATATTCAGGAGAACAATAATGATGCTTCGCCTTTGGCAAGCACCAATAATAAGCATGCAGGAGAATAAGAATGGAGCTTTGCCTTTGGCAAGCACCATTAACTAGAATGTACATTTCCTGAAGAAAATGTGAATGGTGCTTGCAGTGGCAAAACTCGGCACTCTTGATTAGCATGATGCTAACATAATTACCATCCTGCTAGGTGTTACGTGTGGTTGTGGGGACAAGCACAACGACGATGAAGATGACGAATATAACAATACTTTAATTCCAAACAGAGTGAGACAGCATACACACGTGTTGATACAAAAGAGAACGGACCATGAGTGAGGGCAAACACGGGGTATAAATACAAGAGACTAACAAAAGGAACTAAACAAGGTGATGGGATAATGAATGAGACACAGGTGGATCAAATGAACTAATCAGACAGACTGGGGAAAAACTAGGTCACAGGACACAGTACATGTAACATATCGCCCCCCTCCGGGTAGGCGCGGCCTCGCGCTGTATGGAGTCCAACAGAGGAGGGGGGGCGGGGGCTCTGGAGGAGGGCGAAGGGCAAAGGAAAAAACAAACAAGAGTCCATAGAAAACAAAAATAGTCCAGGGGGGAGTGGAGGGTGGGAGGAGCCAAGGGGAAGCCTGGAGCAGGAGGAGCCAGATGTTGGTCCAGAGACCAACCATGATGAGGCCCCAGGGTGGAGTCGAGGACAGGAAAATGATGAGAGATGAGAGGCGCCACCCTGGGGACGGCCGATGGAGAAGCCACCAATGATGGTGATCCAGGTGGAGTTGGAATGCCGGAGAGCCCAACAGACACTGCTGGATCTGGAGACCGAGCCGGAGCCGGGATGACGAGCATCCGAGGTGGAATCCGGGAACCTGAAGACTGAGATGGAGGCGGTGCGACCGAGGACGAAGGAGGAGACTGGGGGAAGGAGGAGCCAGGCGAAACCGTAGGTGCAGGCTGGACGACGTCTGACCAAGTCGGAGCCTGGGGGACGAGGGAGCCCGGTGGAGTCTTGAGGCTGAGGGTATCCGGTGGAGCCGAGGGAGGGAGGAGCCACGGCGAAGGTGAAGCGTCGACAGGCCGCGGTGGAGTGTTGGACTCGAAGGCTGGAGGCGGAGCCAGGAGAACATCAGTCCACGGTGACTCTGGTGGCCTGAAGCGTCGAGTCGGATCCGTGCGTTTACGTGATGGAGTTAATGAGAGGCTGAAGGGTACCAGGGGAAGCAGAGATGAGATGGTTTGAGGAGGCGGGAGAGGGAGGTTGGGAGGGAACACAGGGCTGGACAGAACCAGCAGGGGCATGGACAGTTCTGAGCTGGACGGGACCAGCGGGGACACACACAGTTCTGAGCTGGACGGGACCAGCGGGGACACACACAGTTCTGAGCTGGACGGGACCAGCAGTGACACACACAGTTCTGAGCCGGACGGGACCAGCGGGGACACAAGACAAGGGAAATTTACCTCCTCAAACACATCCAATAAATCCAGAAAGATTTCTGTAGACATGACGATGCCATCCACCGTGGTGATGTTGTGGTTGGGGCTCTTTTCCCAGCCCTCGAACTCCACTAACACTCCCTCGACAGCACACGATGTAACGGGCTCACGCACCTGGTCAGACACACCTAGCGGTTCACACCCCGGGGTGACGAATCCTTCCGTCCTGTCTACAGGTTCGGTCTCGTTCGTCCCAGCAGGTTGATCTCCGCGGTCTGTGGTGGGCTCTCGTTTCTCCATCGTGCACGTCGATGGCGGATGGTTGGTCTCTGGATGTGGAGTGGTGCTGGTGTCGTCCTCAGCAGGGCCGATGGTGAATGGAGAGTTGTTGTTTACCAGCACCCACTCCACGTATGCGGCGAAATCCTCAGTTGGACCGCCCGCTGGAATGCGTGCCTTGGTCCGGGATGTGAGTCAGGCATGCAAGCTGGAGAAAGTCACTGGTGTGCTGTTCCAGCGAGCGGTCTCCCTGCTCCAGGCAGAGGAGCTGGACTGCGGGTAGAGCCATGAAGGAAAAACAAAAAATAAAAACTGAAGTAAAATGCCGCAAAAGAAAAAACTGTTTTTGGTCCGTTCTTCTGTTACGTGTGGTTGTGATTAGCATAATAATGCTAGCATGATGCTAGCATGATTACCATGTTGCTAGCATTATTTTAACAAGATGCTAATCATGTTCGCATAATGCTAACAACATGCTAACATGATTATCATAATGCTAGCATGATGCTAGCATGATTACCATTTTCTTAGCATGTTTTTAAGAAGATGATAACATGATTAGCATGTTTGCTAGCATGATGCTAACCTGATTAGCATGCTACTAGCATGATGCTAAAACAATTAGCATGCTACCAGCATTATTCTAACACATTTTTACTAGTTTGTGTCATGTTTAAACCCTAAGCTAATCACTATTAGCATGTAGCTATTCACTGCTAGCATGTGTAGCATGTTGGAAGTCCAGTTTGCTAGCATGAATCAAAAGAGCCAACCGCCATGTCTTTATGATGCTCTGATGCAGAGATATAGATCTTGCTAAATGGTTTCTAGGGTACTCTGTTTGGTTGCTAAGGAGTGGCTTGGCAGCTACCAATGATGATACTCCAAAGGCTGCTTGACAATATAAACCAACCCCCATGTCTTTACGATGTTCTGATGCAGAGATATAGATCTTGCAAAACGGTTGCTAGTGTACTCTGTTTGGTTGCTAGGGAGTGGCTTGGAAACTGCCAGTAATGATAAACCAAAGGCTGCTTGCCAGTATGAATGATATAAACCAACCCCCATGTCTCTATGATATTCAGATTTGAAGATATCTGCCTATGCTTTTGGTTGCTAGGGTGCTCTAAATGGTTGCTAAGGCGTGGCTATGATGTCTTTAAGGTGATTTGTGATTGGCGGTTTGCTGCCTCGAGTCAAATGAGCCCACCGTCATGTTTGTATGACACTCCTATCCAAAGATATTCATTTGATCTTTTTGAATGGAAGTCTATGGAACTTGTTGCTATGGTGCTCTATATGGTTGCTAGGGCGTGGCTTGATAGCTTCACAATGATCCTGAGAGACTGATTGGCTGCCTGAGTGAAATGAGCCCACCCTCCTTGTCTCTATGACATTGTGATCCAGAGTTATGTTCAATACAAAATCCCTATGTAATTTCCCATAGTAGGAAAAACACACCGTTTCATGGGCACGGCTTCACCATAGTATGTCTATGGGGCAACTTTGGACAGCTCTTGTGCCCCAGGGGTACAACTTACACCCCATTTTGAGGTATGGTCTGACAGAGCCTGCCAGCCTCTTCAAACGTGGTGACCCACATGTTTCTACGAAATCCTCGTTAGGAGCTATGACTTGTCAAAATTCGTCCCAATGTTAAGTCTATGGGATTTTTCGCCCAATTTTTCGCCCGCTGGACGAACATTGTACACCCGATCGCTTATAAAAGTCATAGCACACCACTCCTCAACGATCGCTTATAAAAGTCATAGCACACCACTGCTCAATGGGCCGGTCGATTTGACACCTCATTCATGGGTCTATGACAAAAACTGCGGGACGAGTTACGTGCAGATATTTTAGTGGAAGAATAATAATAAGTATGCCGGAAAATAAGAATGGATGCTTTTCCTTTGGCAAGCACCATTAATAATAAGTATGCAGGAGAATAAGAATGGAGCTTTGCCTTTGGCAAGCACCATTAATAATAATAAGTATGAGCAATAATAATAGTGATGCTTTGCCTTTGGAAAGCACCACTAATAATAAGTATGAGCAATAATAATAGTGATGCTTTGCCTTTGGCAAGCACCACTAATAATAAGTATGAGCAATAATAATAGTGATGCTTTGCCTTTGTCAAGCACCACTAATAAGTATGCGAGAGAATAAGAATGGAGCTTTGCCTTTGGCAAGCACCATTAATAAGCTTAAGACGAAGAACAATAAGTTGGCTTTTTCAAGCCAACTTAATAAGCTAAAGACGTAGATCAATAAGTTGGCTTTTTCAAGCCAACTTAATAAGTATGCAGGAGAACTATAATGATGCTTTGCCTTTGGCAAGCACCATTAATAATAAGTATGCAGGAGAATAAGAATGGAGCTTTGCCTTTGGCAAGCACCATTAATAAAAAGTATTTAGGATAACAATAATGGATGCTTTGCAAGCACCATTAATAAGTATGAGCAATAATAATAATGATGCTTTGCCTTTGGCAAGCACAATTAATAATAAGTATTTAGAATAACAATAATGGTTGCTTTGCCTTTGGCAAGCACCATTAATAAGTATGCAGGAGAATAAGAATGGAGCTTTGACTTTGGCAAGCACCATTAATAAGTATTTAGGAGAACAATAATGTATGCTTTGCAAGCACCATTAATAATAAGTTTAATAAGCATTACAGTAAGTTGGCTTTTTCAATAAGTTTAAATAGCATTACAGTAAGTTGGCTTTTTCAAGCCAACTTAATTAATAGACAGAGTTTGTTTTGGCTTTAAAACAGCTCTAAAAAAAGTTTATTGAGATAAAGTTTTTGACTGAATCACTTTCGTTGGGGGATGCTTAAATGACCTTTTTAACTGAAAACAGAACAGAAACAGAAATTTTTAATGCGCTCTTGCCGTTCATTTACGTGTTTAAGGGTAGACTATGAAATAACACTTTGAACAATAAAGCCAGAGATGAATATATATTTTTATATTTATTGCCATCTATTACCGTCATAAATTAATTAGTCAAATAAGGCTACCTTTTTAAAATAGCTATATCTTATTAAATATAGTACTATGCCATCTTTAAATTTAAAATCTTAAATTTAGTCAATACAGTTTGACACTATTTTGTTTCAACCAAAGGCATCTTGCACTGTAGAGGTGGCATAGCAGCATCTGAAGTTGCTTTTAGGTGTATTTACACAATTTAATGCTGCTCAGAGTTCCGTAAATACATTCACACAGCAGAGCAAATAATGCAATGACATTAATTTCATGTTTTATACAAAATGCTTTGAATACAGAAATATGAAATAAATTACAAGATGAAACGAATATGAAATATCGTCAGTAGGTGGCAGCAAGTCACTGTGTTACAGTTTCTTTCAATTGCTAACATACTTTTGTCCAATCTTTAGTCACATTTTATAACATTTACATAACTCTAAACACATTAAGCACAACATCCGTCTGTTGTGGCCACACCATTAACACAATTCATGTCGTTTTTACACAAAATGCAATCAATTACAGTTTTTTACAATCGCTAGGACACATTTCTCAATACTTAGGTCACTTTTTCAAAACTCTTCACACAGTTCTCCTAACCAACTTTCATCTTGGCACAGCAGTTACAGTTTTTTCCAATTGCTAACACACTAAAATGACATGCACAGCACAATTATTTAAACTGACACACAGAGAGCAAAACTTCTTCTCAAGTCTCCAAAAGTCTAAACACCTTTTCTGTTTTACACACATTTTGCATTTCAAAATAGCACTTTTTAAATTCACTAAATACAGTTCTCTGCATAAGACACAACAATCTGACATAAAGTCACATGTTTGCCATTTCAAAACACTGCCATTCAAAATGACACTACATGAGCTAATTGGCCAATTACATGTGCCACCTGGCCAAACACCTCAGTGGTTAATTGTTAACACTTCAATCAGGATGTAAGCACTATGAAAAGACCACAGGTGAGAACCTTTTTTTTTTACAACAACAATGGAAGACATTGCAGAGAGAGGAAGAGGAAGAGGAAGAGGAAGAGGGAGGTTGAGAATAAGAGGGGGAGGAAGAGTGAGAGGTAGGGGTAGAGCAGGTAGAGGAGTTCATGGCCAAAGAAGACAAACACTTTCAAATGAAATCAGAGCAACCTTAGTAGATCATGTCATCAACCATGGGTTGACAATGCGTGAGGCTGGACAGAGAGTGCAGCCAAACTTGAGCCGTTTTACTGTCGCCTCTGTCATCCGGACCTTTAGACTGGAGAACAGGTATGTAACGAAAATTTCATGTAGTACACATGTAGTATACCCCATGTCATAGTGTATCAGTTGGGTGACACCTGTTTACTTAGTGTATGACATCAGCCATTCATGAACTGTACAAGTTTCCTGTACAATGTACTCTACTGTGGGGGAAAATATTTAGGCTGCATTGTCCAAGCCCTATATATATTTTTATTTTATTTTTTCTAAAGGACTGAGAGACGACACCATGGTGGAGGAAGGGGCCAAATGTTCACCGGGGTACAGGAAGCTGCCATTGTAAACTTGGTTTTGGAAAATAATGAAATCAGATTACGAGAAATTCAAAGCCACATCATCCAAGACAACACCTTATTCAACAACATTCAACGAGTTAGTCTGTCCACATTGGCTCGCATTCTCAAGCGAAACCAAATCAGAATGAAACCACTTTATAAGGTGCCGTTTGAGAGAAACTCTCAAAGAAACAAAGAGTTCAGACGAGCATATGTGGATGTAAGTACTATATTGACTGCAGTACACTACACACAACATTGTTTCCCAGTGTACTGGATAACCCCATATTGAGTGATTTTTGTTCTTTGTTTTCAGGGAGTACTGGAAATGGATGCTCATGCAATCCCACATGAGTTCATCTTTATAGATGAGGCTGGGTAAGACCAGAAGAAGAGGGAGAAACCTCATTGGCCACAGAGCCATTATAGATGTTCCTGGCCAACGTGGTGGGAACATCACAATGTGCGCTGCCATCTCCAATATGCATGGTGTCCTCCACCGTCATGCCAAACTTGGACCATACAACACAGCCCATATTCTCACATTTCTGGACAGACTTCACAACATTCTCATACCACCAGAGCGTATGAATGATGCAGACCATCAAAGAAACCGGTACGTTGTAGTATGGGACAACGTGAGCTTTCATCGTGCAGCCCCAGTCCAAAACTGGTTTGCTGACCACCCAACATTTCTCGTGCAATACCTCCCACCATACTCACCATTTCTGAACCCCATAGAAGAATTCTTTTCGGCATGGCGGTGGAAGGTATACGACCGGCAGCCCTTTGTGCGCATGCCTCTTGTGCAGGCCATGGAAGAGGCATGTGATGAGATTGATGTGGGTGCAATTCAGGGATGGATAAGGCACTCAAGGCGCTTCTTCCCTCGATGTCTGGCAAGGGAAGATATTGCCTGTGATGTTGACGAGGCGTTGTGGCCAGACCCGGCTGTGCGGCAAGATGCTGCCTAATTATTTTTCTTGCCTTTTTTTTTTTTGTTGTTTTTTTTACTGTAATATTTTTTTTTTTCAGAAATTTTCTTTTTCAGTTTACTTTTTTTGTAAGAATATTTTTGTTCAGTCCCATGTAAATATATCTGCTGTGCTTATGTTGTACTGACTTGTTTACTGTAGTGAAGGAAAAAAAATAAAAATGTTGCAACAGCATGTGTGTGTATCTGCAAATATTTCTGTGCATGTGAACAATCTGATACATATTTTAGTATTATGGCAAAGCATACTAAAGATGGGGGTGCTTTTCATTATGCCCAACAGTGTGTAGGTGGTTAGGCAAAAATCTGGTAATATGAATGAAGTGTGTGCCATTTCATGCAAAAGTTTGATTTTGATAATGCTCTGTGTAGTTTCGGTTGCAGTGCTTCATTTTGCAGGATATATGAGGTATTTTGCAGTTTGGGTGTGTGGTTTTGTGAATTGTGTTAAGTGTTTTGATAAAACCAGACTAGTTTGAAAAATTGTGTGTTAGCAATTGGAAAAAACTGTAATTTCACATTCAAAATGCACTAAATCTACCAAAACACTTCATTCATGTCTCAAATCAA
This sequence comes from Chanodichthys erythropterus, assembly GCF_024489055.1. Lineage (NCBI taxonomy): Eukaryota > Metazoa > Chordata > Actinopteri > Cypriniformes > Xenocyprididae > Chanodichthys > Chanodichthys erythropterus. The sequence continues at coordinate 38,113,640 of NC_090241.1, forward strand.
CTCATTCTTCCAGAACACTAGCAAAGGTTTTCACCAAGCAAACACACTTTGTCAGTCATAAAACATCGACCTTAAAAACCCTAACATCAGTTAGCATTATACAATGTTTTCTTTTTTTAAATTTCTTTATAAAACAAGAATGACACTCTCTACTGCTTATAATTCACCGCAGTACATGTTACATGGTCCATGTTTACATTACAGAACAAAATTATTCCTAAGTTTCCCCTTTTGAATGGATGGTAATGAAACTGAAAAACAAATGCTTGTGTAGGTGTTCAGTTTCATCTAATTCCTCTGATAGTATTTGATTTTTTATATTCAGAATATATTTCATTACAATATTACTATAGAAATGCAGCATATTTCTGCCTTATTCAGTTTTGTATGATGTTATTGTTTTGAACATAAGTTTAACAGTTTTGAAAACAGTATGTAAGCATGTGCAAATTGGCCTGTATGTACAAAGAGTTTTGGCAGTTGTTGTGTCTGAGTGAGAAAATAATTCATGACATTTGAGAGATATAGTCATTGAATGCATTTTGTGCCAAAGCAATGATAATTGATCCTCAGTTTAGCACACATAGACTTCTGTTGTGCTCACTGTGTGAAGAGTTTTGCAAAAGTGACCTAAGTATTGAGAAATGTGTCCTAGCGTCTGTAAAAAACTGTAACACGTTTCTAAAATGCTTAAATTTTCTTTTCATTTAAGCTCACCCCATACCAAAATCATGGACCTTTCTGATCTTATTTGCAAATCCTTAAACACAGCAAGTCAGAAATAAAGACCCATTGTTCCAATCATTACAGTTTTTTACAGACACTAGGACACATTTCTCAATACTTAGGTCACTTTTGCAAAACTCTTCACACAGTGAGCACAACAGAAGTCTATGTGGGCTAAACTGAGGATCAGTTATCATTGCTTTGGCACAAAATGCATTCAATGACTACATCTCTCAAATTTCATGAATTCTTTTCTCACTCAGACACAACAACTGCCAAAACTCTTTGTACGTACAGGCCAATTTGCACATGTTTACATACTGTTTTCAAAACTGTTAAACTTATGTTCAAAACAATAAGATAATACAAAACTGAATAAGACAGCAATTTGCTACATTCCTACAGTAATATTTTAATTACAGTTTTTGACCGTTGCTTACACACATTTTGCTAAATTTGGCTCATTGTGTCAAAGCTCTACACACAAGCAAATAAGACACGACACTGGGAAATAAGGCATTCACATCTATGTCGAATTTAAACTCTGCTATCAAAACCTAACAAACCCTTGTCAAAATGTCACTCTGATGACAAAATGATACACACTTGCATCATATGAATACACTTTCAGATCAGCAGCAACACACTAGTCTACTTTATATAAAACACTGCAGTCTTTAATTTTCACAGTTTTTATTCAGTTCATCAGTTAGCATTCTGTGAAGCTCAATGCAACACTTACAGTTTTTGTTCTGTTTTTTTTCCAACAAAGTTTTTCACAACAACCAAAAATGAAAGTACAGAAAAGTTGCAAATGACATCAACTCAATACTGCACATTACAGTACTATACTTTACAGTACAGTAAACTAAATGCAGTAACGCGAAAATAATACAAAAATAAAACAAAATACACTACTGTAAATACAGAAAAACAGGCCAGTTTTGCGTGGGTGGGATTATAGATCCTGACGTCTGTTTGGGTCTGGCCACATGATCCACCACCATTGCTCTAATATCATCTGAAATATTGTTCCGTGCATAGCCTCTTTAACCATGTCCTACTCCTCTTTCTCTTTGTATTCCTCTGCCTCCACCTCTTGTTCTCCATGCTTGCAAAATTCTCAAAATACCTTAACTGAGGACTTTTTGTGGCTGGCTGATTGGTGTTCAGTTTTGTAAGTAAGTGTTTTGAGGTGTGTGTCAACGTCTTTTCAACTAACCAATATGTGTTGTATTTTGAATAGATGTGTTTTCCCAATGGTATACCTGAGATTTCATTTTTGAACTAAGTGTCTTATGTATGAAATAGTGTGTAGTGTGTAGAAGCAAGTGTGTTGCAGAAAGGAGCAAGTGTGTTACAGAATTGCAACTAAAGTGCAAAGCAGCGCTTTTGTTTAAAGTATGGTTACACTGTGTTTAAGGTATAGTAACAACAACTTCAAGTTATGTTACTTTGGTTTAAGCATGCGTCTATAGTGTTCAAGCAACAGGCAAAAACGTTAAATATATATTAAATCTTAAAATTAAATGCTATAAAAACAACTGGACAATTGGACCAGCAACAGCTGATTCTCATTGTAGATGAACATCTACACAGGTGTTACTCTTTCAATTTCATTACAAAAGGAGACAACTGCTGAATAGTTTTGTATTGTGATGTAAACATGGACCCAGCCAGAAATAGAGAAGTGGCTGAAAGAGGAAGAAGAGTGGCTGGGAGGGGGCGAGGAATACATATGCGTGATGGAAGAAGAATAAGAGGAAGATCAAGAGCTGTAGTCTCAGATGAGATCAGTACAAAAAAATAAAAATAAATAAACTACATAAACTATTGACGAATTCTGCATCATGTCTGATTCATTCCAGTAACATATATTGCAGTGAATTACAGTATTTCACAATTGCTAAAACACATTTCTTGAAACCATCACTCATTTTCTCAAAACATTAAACACAAATCCAATCTTCAAACTAATTTCACAAAACTTCTGACTCTTATGGCAAAATCAAACAAAGCTTTCAGATCATACACACATTACAGTTTTTTACAGATGCTAGGACACATTTCTCAATACTTAGGTCACTTTTGCAAAACTCTTCACACAGTTCTCCTAACCAACTTTCAGCTTGGCAAAGCAGTTCATTTCACACTCAAAATGCACTACAACTACCAAAACACTTTATTCAGGTCTCAAATCAACTTGTTCTTCCAGAACACTAGCAAAGGTTGACAGCCGACAAACACACTTTGTCACCCACAATACAATGACCTAAAAAACACTAAAAAAATGTAGCATTATACAATGTTTTCTTGTGTAAAACAAGGACACATCTCTGTTTATAATTCACTGCAATATATGTTACTGGAATGAATCAGACGTGATGCAGAATTTGTCAATATTTTATGTTGTTTATTTATTTTTATTTTTTTGCACTTTACAGTTTTTTACAGATGCTAGGACACATTTCTCAATACTTAGGTCACTTTTGCAAAACTCTTCACACAGTTCTCCTAACCAACTTTCAGCTTGGCAAAGCAGTTCATTTCACATTCAAAATGCACTACAACTACCAAAACACTGTATTCAGGTCTCAAATCAACTCATTCTTCCAGAACACTAGCAAACGTTGACAGCCGACAAACACACTATGTCACCCACAATACAATGACCTAAAAAAACACTAACAACATGTAGCATTATACAATGTTTTCTTGTGTAAAACAAGGACACATCTCTGTTTATAATTCACTGCAATATATGTTACTGGAATGAATCAGACATGATGCAGAATTCTTCAATATTTGATGTTTATTTATTTTTATATTTTTTTATAATTCCAAAATACAAGAATTTGTATACACACCATCCACTGATACAGATACAATTCAATTGTTTTTATAGCATTTAATTTTCAGATTTAAAATATATTTCATTAAAATATTACTGTAGGAATGTAGCAAATTGCTCTCTTATTCAGTTTTGTATTATGTTATTGTTTTGAACATAAGTTTAACAGTTTTGAAAACAGTATGTAAGCATGTGCAAATTGGCCTGTACGTACAAAGAGTTTTGGCAGTTGTTGTGTCTGAGTGAGAAAATAATTCATGAAATTTGAGAGATGTACTCATTGAATGCATTTTGTGCAAAAGCAATGATAATTGATCCTCAGTTTAGCCCACATAGACTTCTGTTGTGCTCATTGTGTGAAGAGTTTTGCAAAAGTGACCTAAGTATTGAGAAATGTGTCCTAGCGTCTGTAAAAAAATGTAATTCCAAAATACAAGAATTTGCATACACACCATCCACTGATACAGATACAATTCAATAGTTTTTATAGCATTTAATTTTAAGATTTAAAATATATTTCATTAAAATATTACTGTAGGAATGTAGCAAATTGCTCTCTTATTCAGTTTTGTATTATGTTATTGTTTTGAACATAAGTTTAACAGTTTTGAAAACAGTATGTAAGCATGTGCAAATTGGCCTGTACGTACAAAGGGTCTCATTCATGAAACATTCGTAAATATATGAGTAAATATGTGAGTGATTTGTGCGTAAAGAGACCTTCCCGAAAACTCCTCTCCTGATTCACAAATACTTCGTAAACGTCAGAAGTGATAGTGAAATGTGTGTGTGTGTTAATGAATTCCAATCAGTCGTAAATGGGACGCGCGTGCACGCTCATTCTCAATTACCATAAATCCCGCCCATTAAATCCGACCGACAACTATATATGGGCATCATATTACAGTTTTTTTCAATTGCTAAATGACAGTGGGCACAACTGGAGTCACATTTGTGCAAAACTCTAACTACAGTCTGCACAGCAGTAGTTCATGTGGACCAAACTCTAGTTCGTTTTTCATTGCTTGAACACAGTTTTCAAAACTCTACACACTTATCCCATGACTTTAACTACAACCTGCACAACACTGTGGATTTACAGCACTTTGTTCAAATGCTAACACACTGCTGTCAAAACTGTGAACCACACATTCAAAACAGAATAGATTTCAGCCTTGTGCCTTTCAAACACTGCTGATTGCAATTTTGCAGGATTAGCCCCTCAATTATTTGTTCGAATTACAGTATGTATGTGGCGAGGGGGGCGTGGTTCAGCGAGGTCTGCAACCGGAGAGAATAGCGGGAGACGCTTGGTAAGTGAGTGGGTTGGATACAAATCACGAACACCTGTTTCTCATTCCAGTGATTGGCGCGGAGACAGGATAAAACGCCGTGAGAAGCAGGAGCGTGTGAGAGAGAGGGGAACTGAGTCGAGTCGAGGTTCGTGGAGAGAAGCCCTTGTGGATGGTGTAAACCAAACTTGGAGAGAAGCCCTTGTGGATAGCGTATGCCGAACCTGGAGTGAAGCCCTTTGTGGATTGTTTATTTTCGTTGTTGTGCGTTGCACAGTTCTTTTTGTTGAACCGTTTTTCAATAAAGACTCAGTCAGCAGTTGTTCGTCGTCCCTGACCTCTTCCTTCCCCCACTACGAACTTAAGTTTACTACACTGGTGCCGAAACCCGGGAAGGAAGACGGTGAGCACGTTGCCATGCAATCTTCATCCTCCGCCACATTTGCGGACATCATCGCGTCCCTCGCGGTCCTGCACCGCGAGCAACAACAGGCCCTGCTGGAGTTAAGAGGCGACCAGGAGCGGTGTTTCCAAGCCATTCTGCAGACCCAGCAGGAGGACCGCGAGGCGTTCCGGAGCTTGATTGACCGGGAGGTTCCCCGGGGGCCCACCGAACAGCCCACCGAGCAGCCCGCTGTGCCTGTCCACCTGCCCTTAAATAAGATGGGTCCACTGGATGATCCAGAGGTGTTCTTAGACCTCTTCAAGAGATCCGCGGAGGCGTGTAAATGGCCGCGGGACCAGTGGTCGATGAGGCTGGTCCCGCTCCTCTCATGAGAAGCACAGGTGGCGGCACAGCAGCTCCCCGTCCCGAACATCCTGGTCTATGAAGACCTACGGCGGGCCATCGTCCAGCGGGTCGGTCGGACCCCAGAGCAGCACCGACAGCGCTTCCGCTCCCTCGACCTGGGTGAGTCCGGCCGGCCCTTCACGTTGGCCCAGCAGCTCCGGGACTCGTGCCGCAAATGGTTGCTGGCTGAGGGAAGCGACGTGGACCTGGTCGTCGATCGCATGGTGCTGGAGCAATTCGTCACTCGGCTCCCGAAAAAGACGGCCGAGTGGGTCCAGTGCCACCGCCCCACGTCGCTGGACTCAGCCATCCAACTGGCGGAGGATCATCTGGTGGCGTGCCAAGGGGGCGGCGAACCCCTTCCAGCTGCCTCTCTCTCTCCCTCTCTTTTGTCCCCCTCTCTCTCTAGACCTGTCCCTCTTCCTAGGTCTCGTCCGCCCGGCCCACCTTGTGTTCCGCCCCGAGGGACTCCCTGCTGCCGGGACGGACCCCGCTCCTGCTTCTCCCCTCTCTCCGCGCCATCTATTCAGCCCACTCTCTGCCACTGGAGCGGCGGGCACGTCTGGGCCGGCCTGTTGGCGGTGCGGGGATCCGGATCATTTTGTGGATAAATGTCCGGTTATGGAGGTCGGGACGGTGATCCGGGTCCCCGACGATCCACAGGCCGCCCCTGGTCAGGCTGGCGGGTACCAAATACCTGTGAGTATCAAGGGGGGTACCTATCAGGCTTTGGTGGACTCGGGCTCATTCTAATCCAATGGCGGAGCATTTGGGACAGGCAGCGACACTAAATCGTCTCATGACCCGGTTTTTCTGGCCGGGCATTCACGAGAATGTACGCAGGTGGTGCGCGTCTTGTCGTGAATGCCAGTTGGTGAACCCACCGGCCACCCCAAAAGCACCATTGCGCCCGCTTCCATTACAGTTTTTTACAGATGCTAGGACACATTTCTCAATACTTAGGTCACTTTTGCAAAACTCTTCACACAGTGAGCACAGCAGAAGTCTATGTGGGCTGAGGATAACTGAGGATCAGTTATCATTGCTTTGGCACAAAGTGCATTCAATGACTACATCTCTCAAATTTCATTAATTCTTTTCTCACTCAGACACAACAACTGCCAAAACTCTTTGTACGTACAGGCCAATTTGCACATGCTTACATACTGTTTTCAAAACTGTTAAACTTATGTTCAAAACAATAACATCATACAAAACTGAATAAGACAGCAATTTGCTACATTTCTACAGTAATATAGTTATGAAATATATTCTGAATCTAAAAAAATCAAATACTATCAAAGCAATTAGATGAAACTGAACACCTACACAAGCATTAGTCTTTCAATTTCATTACCATCAACTCAAAAGGGGAAACTTAGGAATAATTTTGTCCTGCAATGTAAACATGGACCATGTAACATAAACTGCAGTGAATTATAAGCAGTAGAGAGTGTCATTCTTGTTTTGCTAAGAAATTTAAAAAATAAAAACATTGTATATTGCTAACTGATGTTAGTGTTTTTAGGTCGATGTTTTATAAGTGACAAAGCGTGTTTGCTGGGTGAAAACCTTTGCTAGTGTTCTGGAAGAATGAGTTGATTTGAGACATGAATGAAGTGTTTTGGTAGATTTAGTGCATTTTGAATGTGAAATTAACTGCTGTGCCAAGATGAAAGTTGGTTAGGAGAACTGTGTGAAGAGTTCTGAAAAAGTGACCTAAGTATTGAGAAATGTGTCCTAGCGATTGTAAAAAACTGTAATGCAGGTCCCCTTCGAGAGAATTGGTATGGACCTCATCGGGCCATTAGAACGATCAGCAAGGGGACATCGCTTTGCATTAGTCATTGTTGATTATGCAACACGATATCCTGAAGCAGTGGCTCTCCGCAACATTTCTGCTAAAAGTGTTGCGGATGCACTGTTTCGCTTAATCTCCCGGGTGGGGATTCCAAAAGAAATCCTCACTGATCAAGGCACGGCGTTTATGACACGTACATTATGCGAACTATACGAATTATTGGGCATTAAATCGGTTCGTACCAGCGTCTTTCACCCACAAACGGACGGGCTGGTCGAACGTTTTAATCGCACGCTTAAATCCATGATTCGTAAGTTCGTTCAAGAGGACGCCAAAAATTGGGATAAGTGGTTAGAACCTCTGTTATTCGCAGTGCGAGAGGTCCCGCAAGCCTCCACGTGGTTTTCCCCCTTCGAGCTTCTCTTTGGGCGCCAGCCCCGTGGGGTGCTGGATGTCCTCAGGGAGACTTGGGAGGACGGACCATCTCAGGCCAAAAATGAAATTCAGTATGTGCTGGACTTGAGATCAAAACTCCACACTTTGGGGCGGCTATCAATGGAGAATTTGTTACAGGCCCAGCACAGATAGAGCCAACTGTATAACCGACGGTCTAACCTACGTAAATTTGCACCGGGAGAAAAAGTGCTTGTATTGCTCCCTACTTCCAGTTCGAAATTACTTGCAAAGTGGCAAGGACCCTTTGAGGTCACACGGCAAGTGGGCGAGCTCGATTACGAGGTGGTAAGGTCCGACAGGAGGGGGGCACGTCAAATCTATCACCTCAACCTCCTGAAAAAATGGAATGAGGCAGAATCAGTGATGCTGGCGACGGTGATTAGCGGGGAGGATGATCTCAGACCAGAGGCGAATGTAAAAACTCAATCTCTCGCTCTGGTCCCGGGGGGAGATCACCTCTCGCCCTCCCAGCTCACTGATTTATCCCAGTTGCAAACAGAATTTGCAGACGTGTTCTCTCCCCTGCCGGGACGTACCAACCTCATTCAGCACCATGTCGAGACGGAGCCGGGCGTGGTTGTTCGCAGCCGGCCGTATAGGTTACCTGAACACAAAAAAAAGGTAGTTCAGGATGAATTAGAGGCAATGCTGAAAATGGGAGTAATAGAAGAGTCCAGCAGTAACTGGGCGAGCCCGATAGTTTTGGTTCCTAAGACCGACGGCTCGGTTCGTTTCTGCGTGGACTATCGCAGGGTGAATGCAGTGTCGAAATTCGACGCGTATCCAATGCCGCGGGTGGACGAATTGCTTGACCGGCTAGGTGCGGCTCAATTTTATTCGACACTGGACTTAACGAAAGGGTACTGGCAGATCCCCTTGTCGCCTTTTTCCAAAGAAAAGACAGCTTTCACGACGCCGTTCGGATTACACCAATTTGTTACGCTTCCGTTCGGGGCACCGGCCACCTTTCAGCAACTCATGGATAAAATTCTCCGGCCCCATGCTGCATATGCGGCTGCCTATCTGGATGATATTATTATCTACAGTAATGATTGGCAGCGGCATATGCAACATGTGAGAGCCGTCCTGAGATCGCTGAGAGCAGCTGGGCTCACGGCCAACCCGAAGAAGTGTGCAATTGGGCGCGTGGAAGTAAGGTATCTGGGCTTCCACTTGGGGCATGGGCAGGTGCGTCCCCAAATTGATAAGACGGCAGCGATTGCGACCTGTCCGCACCCCAAGACCAAAAAGGAGGTTAGACAGTTCCTCGGGCTGGCGGGATATTATAGAAGGTTTGTACCTAATTATTCGGCCCTCACCAGCTCGTTGACTGATCTAACTAAAAAGGATGCTCCAGATACGGTCCAGTGGACTGAGCCGTGCCAGCAGGCTTTCACCCAGGTAAAAGCTGCTCTATGTGGCGGGCCATTGCTTCACTCTCCTGACTTTTCTCTCCCTTTTCTGTTGCAGACTGACGCGTCGGACAGGGGGCTGGGTGCTGTCCTGTCCCAGGAGATAGAGGGTGAGGAGCGGCCGGTACTGTACATTAGCCGTAAGCTTTCGAAGAGAGAGGCTAAGTACAGTACCGTAGAAAAAGAGTGTTTGGCTATCAGGTGGGCCGTCCTCACCCTCCGCTATTATCTCCTGGGGCTGGAATTCACTCTCTGTTCGGACCACGCTCCCCTGCAGTGGCTCCACCGCATGAAGGATACCAACGCGCGGATCACTCTTTGGTATCTGGCTTTACAGCCTTTTACAGTTTTTTCCAATTGCTAACACACAATTTTTCAAACTAGTCTGGTTTTATCAAAACACTTAACACAATTCACAAAACCACACACCCAAACTGCAAAATACCTCATATATCCTGCAAAATGAAGCACTGCAACCGAAACTACACAGAGCATTATCAAAATCAAACTTTTGCATGAAATGGCACACACTTCATTCATATTACCAGATTTTTGCCTAACCACCTACACACTGTTGGGCATAATGAAAAGCACCCCCATCTTTAGTATGCTTTGCCATAATACTAAAATATGTATCAGATTGTTCACATGCACAGAAATATTTGCAGATACACACACATGCTGTTGCAACATTTTTATTTTTTTTCCTTCACTACAGTAAACAAGTCAGTACAACATAAGCACAGCAGATATATTTACATGGGACTGAACAAAAATATTCTTACAAAAAAAGTAAACGGAAAAAGAAAATTTCTGAAAAAAAATATATTACAGTTAAAAAAAAAAAAAAAAAAAAAAAAAAGGCAAGAATAATAATTAGGCAGCATCTTGCCGCACAGCCGGGTCTGGCCACAACGCCTCGTCAACATCACAGGCAATATCTTCCCTTGCCAGACATCGAGGGAAGAAGCGCCTTGAGTGCCTTATCCATCCCTGAATTGCACCCACATCAATCTCATCACATGCCTCTTCCATGGCCTGCACAAGAGGCATGCGCACAAAGGGCTGCCGGTCGTATACCTTCCACCGCCATGCCGAAAAGAATTCTTCTATGGGGTTCAGAAATGGTGAGTATGGTGGGAGGTATTGCACGAGAAATGTTGGGTGGTCAGCAAACCAGTTTTGGACTGGGGCTGCACGATGAAAGCTCACGTTGTCCCATACTACAACGTACCGGTTTCTTTGATGGTCTGCATCATTCATACGCTCTGGTGGTATGAGAATGTTGTGAAGTCTGTCCAGAAATGTGAGAATATGGGCTGTGTTGTATGGTCCAAGTTTGGCATGACGGTGGAGGACACCATGCATATTGGAGATGGCAGCGCACATTGTGATGTTCCCACCACGTTGGCCAGGAACATCTATAATGGCTCTGTGGCCAATGAGGTTTCTCCCTCTTCTTCTGGTCTTTGCTAGGTTGAACCCAGCCTCATCTATAAAGATGAACTCATGTGGGATTGCATGAGCATCCATTTCCAGTACTCCCTGAAAACAAAGAACAAAAATCACTCAATATGGTGTTATCCAGTACACTGGGAAACAATGTTGTGTGTAGTGTACTGCAGTCAATATAGTACTTACATCCACATATGCTCGTCTGAACGCTTTGTTTCTTTGAGAGTTTCTCTCAAACGGCACCTTATAAAGTTGTTTCATTCTGATTTGGTTTCGCTTGAGAATGCGAGCCAATGTGGACAGACTAACTCGTTGAATGTTGTTGAATAAGGTGTTGTCTTGGATGATGTGGCTTTGAATTTCTCGTAATCTGATTTCATTATTTTCCAAAACCAAGTTTACAATGGCAGCTTCCTGTACCCCGGTGAACATTTGGCCCCTTCCTCCACCATGGTGTCGTCTCTCAGTCCTTTAGAAAAAATAAAAAAATATATATATAGGGCTTGGACAATGCAGCCTAAATATTTTCCCCCACAGTAGAGTACATTGTACAGGAAACTTGTACAGTTCATGAATGGCTGATGTCATACACTAAGTAAACAGGTGTCACCCAACTGATACACTATGACATGGGGTATACTACATGTGTACTACATGAAATTTTGGTTACATACCTGTTCTCCAGTCTAAAGGTCCGGATGACAGAGGCGACAGTAAAACGGCTCAAGTTTGGCTGCACTCTCTGTCCAGCCTCACGCATTGTCAACCCATGGTTGATGACATGATCTACTAAGGTTGCTCTGATTTCATTTGAAAGTGTTTGTCTTCTTTGGCCATGAACTCCTCTACCTGCTCTACCCCTACCTCTCACTCTTCCTCCCCCTCTTATTCTCAACCTCCCTCTTCCTCTTCCTCTTCCTCTCTCTGCAATGTCTTCCATTGTTGTTGTAAAAAAAAAAGGTTCTCACCTGTGGTCTTTTCATAGTGCTTACATCCTGATTGAAGTGTTAACAATTAACCACTGAGGTGTTTGGCCAGGTGGCACATGTAATTGGCCAATTAGCTCATGTAGTGTCATTTTGAATGGCAGTGTTTTGAAATGGCAAACATGTGACTTTATGTCAGATTGTTGTGTCTTATGCAGAGAACTGTATTTAGTGAATTTAAAAAGTGCTATTTTGAAATGCAAAATGTGTGTAAAACAGAAAAGGTGTTTAGACTTTTGGAGACTTGAGAAGAAGTTTTGCTCTCTGTGTGTCAGTTTAAATAATTGTGCTGTGCATGTCATTTTAGTGTGTTAGCAATTGGAAAAAACTGTAAGTTCAAGGTGGTCCACAGGCCGGGTGTTCAGATGGCTGTGGCCGATTTCCTCTCCAGAAATGGTGGGGGGGGCTCCCCGGCCTGAGTCGGGCGGTGGGGGTATGTGGTGAGGGGGGCGTGGTTCAGCGAGGTCTGCAACCGGAGAGAATAAAGGGAGATGCTTGGTAAGTGAGTGGGTTGGATACAAATCACGAACACCTGTTTCTCATTCCAGTGATTGGCGCGGAGACAGGATAAAACGCCGTGAGAAGCAGGAGCGTGTGAGAGAGAGGGGAACTGTTGACTGAGTCGAGTCGAGGTTCGTGGAGAGAAGCCCTTGTGGATGGTGTAAACCAAACTTGGAGAGAAGCCCTTGTGGATAACGTATGCCGAACCTGGAGTAAAGCCCTTTGTGGATTGTTTATTTTCGTTGTTGTGCGTTGCACAGTCCTTCTGTTGAACCGTTTTTCAATAAAGACTCAGTCAGCAGTTGTTCGTCGTCCCTGACCTCTTCCTTCCCCCACTACGAACTTAAGTTTACTACAATGTACTTTTAGTTTCTACCTTTTTTTCCTCATTACTGTAATTCCATAAATTACTACACTATTGAAGCAAACTGCTCATTTTCATTTACCTTAAAGAATGTCACTCTTTTCTTTGAAGAAAATATTACTTTGTATGAAGTCACTGAAATTGTTCAAAATGTAAAGATGAAAAGTTTGTATTTTCTGTGTTGGTGTTTGATGCTAGTGTTTTTACTCTCAGTGTGTTCTGAGTGACAGTGTGTGTTATCTCAGTGAGGGTTGTGCATAGTGTTTGGCTGCACTGAGCCTGTTTTGAGCCATTTGTTAACTGTTTAGCTCAGGTGACTGTTGGTAGTGCAGACTGTAGTTAGAGTTTTGCACATGTAGCTCCAGTTGTGCTCACTGTCATTTAGCAATCGAAGAAAAAACTGTAATGAGTTACATATATATATATATATATATATATATATATATATATATATATATATATATATATTTGTGTGTGTGTGTGTGTGTGTGTGTTCACTAACAAGTCTAAAACAAGACACCTGCTTAGCAGACTGTAGTTAGAGTTTTGCACATGTGACTCCAGTTGTGCCCACTGTCGTTTAGCAATCGAAAAAAACTAATGAGCAAAGCGTTCGGATGTTAAACGCACTATTTACGAGTGGCTGGGAGCAGGTGTAGATTTCTTTCGTACCAACTAACATTTGGAAAATACTAACATTTTAATGAATCTGAAAATTTACGCCAGAACCACTTTACACACGATTTACACAAAAATTCGTTCTACTCTGTGTTCGGGCCGATTACCGAGCTCGGAGCCCTCTCCCTGGACAGCACGCCAAATACGTTTACCAATTTACTTACCTGACTTATTTGTAAGTGTGAACTCGTGAAATGAAAAGCATGATACAGTACACACACACACACACACACACACACACACAAAAACAAAGTTCAGAGTCAGTGAGAGAGTCATTCTGCTTCAGCATCACGACTTCATGTTGGGTCCGGCCTAAATCAAGTCTAGTCACCTTTATTTCAATTGCAATTTATACTACACAGATAGTCTAGTCTAGTCTAGTCTAGTATAGTATAGTATAGTATAGTATAGTATAGTATAGTATAGTATAGTATAGTCAAAGCAGCTTTACAGTGATAACAGGTACATGATGATCAGTAATGCAAAGAGGGTTCATTTTGGCTGTACAGCTCTAAAAGAAAATAGTGTCATTGTTCAGCTGAAGTCAGTTCAGTGTTGATTCACTTACATTGTAAAGACCATCAATTATTATGTAAATTACTGTAATTATTTTCCTCTATAAAGCAGTTTTGCATAAAACAGTGATGTCATCATCTAGGCTAGCTTAGTTCAGTTCTCATCCTATAATGTCAGCACTGTCAGATCAATAATATTGTTGAATATTATTGAATATTGTTGAGGACATTTTCCACATCACAGGCAATGTTGTCTCTTGCCAGGCAAAGGGAAAAACCTGTGCCGGATCCAGCCTTGACAACCTTGTCTCCACACCCCTTGCTCTTTCTCCTCATCATCCTCTTACACATACTCTTCCTCCTCTACTTTTCAGATTGTTTCCATCTATTGTTGGTTACATCATTCAGCACCTGTGTCACCAGTGCACTCTGAACTGACCTATATTTTATTCAGTTGATTTGATCACATCATTAGAAATAAGTGTGAATAATTTTGAGTCATTGTGTTTAAAGGATGACAACTGTGTTGTAGTTGTGTTTAACTTTTGCCACATGTATTTACCATTTTGCAACACAGTGCAGAATGTGTTTTAGTAGGTAAGAATGTGTTTAGAGTTTTGCAAAAAGATTGGATGAGATTTGCAAACAGTGTCTTAACTACCTGAACTTGTCCCTTATGTGTTGTTGGGGATGTTTTCATCCACTATGGGGTGATTTTGAGTATTAATTTGGCCACAACTTTCTCTGTGTTTCAGCAAATGGAATGATTTTTGGTGACAAATCTTATTTTTACACATATTTTGGGAAAATGCTTTGAAAATTTTCAAAAACTCAACAGTACACTGTGGGCAAATTCACTACCCTTTCGTTATGTTCGTGGATGAAAACATCCACTAAATTAAACTGCTGTAAAAATGTATCAGATAAATATTTTTTCAAATTTTTTTTGCACAAATCTGTTAATCAACCTCAGTCCTGATCAAAACTACTAAATGTTTAAAAAAAATCCAGGATTTTTACTCTTTAATTGCCAAATTCCTAAATGATGTCACTGACTTTGGGAAAAAAACACACAAAATGACTTATTTTCAATATAAAAAATAATTGTGGACTGGATTTTTTTTTTTATCACAGTCTTGGACATGTCAAAGATTAGTACTAACATTGGTTTTGATGCATTGTTAGTTTTTGTGCAGCATCAGATTTAAATTTTTTCTCCCTCATTTGTTGTTCGTGGCTGTTTTTGCCCCATTGACTTCCATTATAACCACATTTTTTGATTGCAAAGCCGTGACACCATATAATCATGCATTCTTGATTGTTTGTGGTTTTCCCTGTTGGCAAGAGGTAAAATTTGTAATTTTTACTGTTGATCACCACGTGGCACCTTTAACCCTTTAGATAGGCCTGTGCAAAAAAAAGCTTAGTTTCTGGCTTTTATATGGAGTTATATGGAGTAAAACAGTATATTATAGTGTGTGTGTGTGTGTGTGTGTGTCTGAAAGAGAGTAAGACCTTTGCGCACTTACCTTGATGTGTCTGAGAAAATCAAAACATGTACCTCAGCTCTCAGAACTACATGGAGTAAACAAAAACAAAGTAAGTGTATTTATGCACCTGCTGCCTTTTGATGGTGAGAAGTACAGACGGCCTATGCGTGAAATGCTTGTCTTTTTGTGATGGTAAAGCCAGTTTAAAACCTTAAAATCCTTCAGTGATACACTTTTCCATTTTTTTTCTGTAAAAAATCTACTCTGGATCAGATTTATGAACAATTTATTACGAGCCAAAATGCAACAACAACTTCAAATAAACTGAACAATGGTGCAAGAGTTGAGGATGGATGGAGAACTAAACAATTAAACTAACTATTTAGAGTGTATGTGTGTTCAGTCTTTCCAGCAGGACTTGCAGCATGTCACTTGGTGCTCTTTGCAAATGTGTCCACCACAACAGATGCAAGTGCTGACTGTTCTTTTTTTTTGTCCTGTGCACCACTTGCATGTTCCCCTCTTCACTCCGGAGGGGAACATGCAAGTGGTGCACAGGACAAAAAATTTTTTACAGAAAAAAATGGAAAAGTGTATCACTGAAGGATTTTAAGGTTTTAAACTGGCTTTACCATCACAAAAAGACAAGCATTTCACGCATAGGCCGTCTGTACTTCTCACCATCAAAAGGCAGCAGGTGCATAAATACACTTACTTTGTTTTTGTTTACTCCATGTAGTTCTGAGAGCTGAGGTACATGTTTTGATTTTCTCAGACACATCAAAGTAAGTGCGCAAAGGTCTTACTCTCTCTCAGACACACACACACACACACACACACACACTATAATATACTGTTTTACTCCATATAACTCCATATAAAAGCCAGAAACTAAGCTTTTTTTTGCACAGGCCTATCTAAAGGGTTAATGGTGCCACGTGGTGATCAACAGTAAAAATTACAAATTTTACCTCTTGCCAACAGGGAAAACCACAAACAATCAAGAATGCATGATTATATGGTGTCACGGCTTTGCAATCAAAAAATGTGGTTATAATGGAAGTCAATGGGGCAAAAACAGCCACGAACAACAAATGAGGGAGAAAAAATTCAAATCTGCTGCTGCACAAAAACTAACAATGCATCAAAACCAATGTTAGTACTAATCTTTGACATGTCCAAGACTGTGATAAAAGGTAAAAAAAAATCCAGTCCACAATTATTTTTTATATTGAAAATAAGTCATTTTGTGTGTTTTTTTCCCAAAGTCAGTGACATCATTTAGGAATTTGGCAATTAAAGAGTAAAAATCACGGATTTTTTTAAAAACATTTAGTAGTTTTGATCAGGACTGAGGTTGATTAACAGATTTGTGCAAAAAAAATTTGAAAAAATATTTATCTGATACATTTTTACAGCAGTTTAATTTAGTGGATGTTTTCATCCACGAACATAACGAAAGGGTAGTGAATTTGAACAATGCACAAGGGTTAAGGTTTTGCCTACAAAGTGACTGATTCGACAAATGAGTTTAGGCCACTGAGCATTGGGTTCAGAGAATGGGGTTTAGTGTTTTAGCAATTGTGAAATACTGTATAAACAGAGATGTATCCTTGTTTTACACAAGAAAACATTGTATAATGCTACATGTTGTGTTTTTTAGGTCATTGTTTTGTGGGTGACAAAGTGTGTTTGTCGGCTGTCAACCTTTGTGTTCTGGAAGAATGAGTTGATTTGAGACTTGAATAAAGTGTTTTGGTAGTTGTAGTGCATTTTGAATGTGAAATGAACTGCTTTGCCAAGCTGAAAGTTGAAGAGTTTTACAAAAGTGACCTAAGTATTGAAAAATGTGTCCTAGCGTCTGTAAAAAACTGTAAATATGGTATAAAACCTCTACTTTTGCAACAACAGCAGCTCAACAGTATTGAAAAAAATATTAAAACAAATACTGAAACAATTAATAAGCATTTTTAATTAGCAGATCATTGAAATTCCAATCTCAGTTGGAAGAATAGTCAGATCAATTCTTTCAATTACATGGACACACAGTAAAATAGGACTCTTTGAATTGGATTTGTTTAGTGTGGCTGAAGAACAACACAGAGAAAAAAAAAGGCTGGGTAAGGGAGAGGAATAGATGAAGGAGAAGAGGAGAAGTTGGATAAGGATAAGGGAGAAGAAGAGGTAGAGGAGAGGAGGAAGAATGTGTGCTGGACTGTGCATCTTTGTTTTTTTTTTCACCTATGAAAGCTTATTTTTGCCATGAATAGAAAATAAAAAAGGTAATTATGTCTTTTAATCTCACAGTTCTGACTTTTTTTTCTCTCAATTCTGAGGGAAAAAAGTCAGAATTGTGAGATGTAAACTCACAATTGCAACAGTAAAAAAATAAAAACAGAATTGTGAGATAAAAAGTCACAATTACCTTTTATACTTTTTTATTCTGTGGTGGGAAAAAAGCTTCAACAGTAACCAAAGGCCATGTATGTTGGATTTGTTGTTGATCAGTGGCAGCAATTTCATGTTTTCATTTCAGTAAAAGCTTCATGTAAAGCTTTTACTACAATGATTCCACTACCACTGTTCCATATATGCAGAATATGTGGCCTGAATATGGCACTAACAACCAACATCAGAAAGAGATTTCAACCAAGGGGCCAACTGAAGTTCTGCATAGGGGACCCATTTGACCAGTGGCTGCCCTGAGCAATTCTGTTACTTTCTTCTTTTTTTTCTACTACATATTCTATAAAGTAATGACTCATTCACTTATGTTGCCAAGAATGCACACATTTAACACTCAACCAAAAAATGTATAATGGCTTCTTACATGTAAACATTCTAATATTACTGCAGTAAAAGGAACATGAATTATAAAAAACAATGGATTTCATATTTTCTCCAAGTAGAACTGAAACATGACAAGTAATGCAGTTTTCGTAATGCCATCAACTGTTACTATTTGGACAGTCATTGCACTATGATTGACTTCATGTTCATGTTGGATAGAAAAATAGTGCTATATTTTGACAGAATGACTCGATTTTGAATCAGGTTTGCTGTGTTTTGATAGAGTTAGTGTACGTTGAAAAAGGTTTTTACGCTTTGAAATGTAGAGTTTGTGTTTATTTAACAAAATATGGTTTTGGGCAGAAAATTAACTATTTGGCTAATTGTGTGATGTGTGTTGCTGTGTTAAGAGTTTAGAAAAAGTACTTTACAGTTTTTTTCAACTGCTAACAAGCGTTTACCAATACTTAAAATACTTCAAAATTTTGGGTCTTGGATCTTAGGTCAATAAACTTGGGACATTTTAATAAAATCACCCCCATTTCATTTTGAAAGATAGTAAATGAAGTCACATTGGGTACTGTGTTGCTAACAAACAAAACAAAAAGACTTTGGAATATATTTCAATTTTTTTTCAAAAAGTCTTTAAGTATGAAGATCCAATAAAGCAGCATTGCACTTCAAAGGGGAATAACTTCAGTAAACGAAAAAATATTTCAATGCATGAAAGAAAAAAATGCGTAGTATTTGAAAGTACGGTACAAAAATTTATTTCACTTAGATCGACCCAGATGGGACTCGAACCCACAATCCCCAGCTCCGGAGGCTGATGCCTTATCCATTAGGCCACTGGGTCAACACAACACATTGGATTGAAACATAGTACTTTGAAATATGATATATACGGCGAAACATACGCCAACTATAGAGAAAAATGGCTTAATAACTGTGACAGTATTTATCTTTTTGTGAAAACAGAAGCAAGGTGTGTTCTACTTCGGCTGGATTTAACGATCGGCGACTGCAGGCAGGGAGATAAAAGACGGAAACGTGAAGTCGGCTCGTTTGAGATACGTCTTGCCTCGTCTCAAAAGTGCAAGATTCCCGCGCGGGTGCCGAAAATGTTTATGCTCAATTTCCCTTAACTTTTCGCCTCATTCTCTTTGGTAGTGCTTAACTCTACGAATGCAATATATTTATGGCCGCAGGTAGATTTCATGGCGCTTTTCCGCCATTTCCGTGGCGGGGCCAAGCACAGATCTCTGCGGAACAAAAAAGGGGCGTTTTCCCATTTTGGGGTGTTTTCAGACCTGGATTAGGCGTTTTTAACCATCCAATCAAAAAAGTACGGAAGCCCTGAAAAGCCATACATCATCATTTTTTCTTTCGCATTATCTCGTGATCAATGGCTGCGTCCGAAACCGCCTACTTCTCTACTATTTAGTAGGGGAAAAGCAGTAGGCGAGCGATTAAGTATGTCAGAAGCAAAAAGAGTAGGCGAAAATTACCTAGGTGACGTAATAATTCTCGCGAGAATCGGCCGTGCGCCTACTTACAGTTTTTTCCAATTGCTAACACACAATTTTTCAAACTAGTCTGGTTTTATCAAAACATTTAACACAATTCACAAAACCACACACCCAAACTGCAAAATACCTCATATATCCTGCAAAATGAAGCACTGCAACCAAAACTACACAGAGCATTATCAAAATCAAACTTTTGCATGAAATGGCACACACTTCATTCATATTACCAGATTTTTGCCTAACCACCTACACACTGTTGGGCATAATGAAAAGCACCCCCATCTTTAGTATGCTTTGCCATAATACTAAAATATGTATCAGATTGTTCACATGCACAGAAATATTTGCAGATACACACACATGCTGTTGCAACATTTTTATTTTTTTTCCTTCACTACAGTAAACAAGTCAGTACAACATAAGCACAGCAGATATATTTACATGGGACTGAACAAAAATATTCTTACAAAAAAAGTAAACTGAAAAAGAAAATTTCTGAAAAAAAAATATATTACAGTAAAAAAAAACGAAAAAAAAAAAAGGCAAGAAAAATAATTAGGCAGCATCTTGCCGCACAGCCGGGTCTGGCCACAACGCCTCGTCAACATCACAGGCAATATCTTCCCTTGCCAGACATCGAGGGAAGAAGCGCCTTGAGTGCCTTATCCATCCCTGAATTGCACCCACATCAATCTCATCACATGCCTCTTCCATGGCCTGCACAAGAGGCATGCGCACAAAGGGCTGCCGGTCGTATACCTTCCACCGCCATGCCGAAAAGAATTCTTCTATGGGGTTCAGAAATGGTGAGTATGGTGGGAGGTATTGCACGAGAAATGTTGGGTGGTCAGCAAACCAGTTTTGGACTGGGGCTGCACGATGAAAGCTCACGTTGTCCCATACTACAACGTACCGGTTTCTTTGATGGTCTGAATCATTCATACGCTCTGGTGGTATGAGAATGTTGTGAAGTCTGTCCAGAAATGTGAGAATATGGGCTGTGTTGTATGGTCCAAGTTTGGCATGACGGTGGAGGACACCATGCATATTGGAGATGGCAGCGCACATTGTGATGTTCCCACCACGTTGGCCAGGAACATCTATAATGGCTCTGTGGCCAATGAGGTTTCTCCCTCTTCTTCTGGTCTTTGCTAGGTTGAACCCAGCCTCATCTATAAAGATGAACTCATGTGGGATTGCATGAGCATCCATTTCCAGTACTCCCTGAAAACAAAGAACAAAAATCACTCAATATGGTGTTATCCAGTACACTGGGAAACAGTGTTGTGTGTAGTGTACTGCAGTCAATATAGTACTTACATCCACATATGCTCGTCTGAACTCTTTGTTTCTTTGAGAGTTTCTCTCAAACGGCACCTTATAAAGTTGTTTCATTCTGATTTGGTTTCGCTTGAGAATGCGAGCCAATGTGGACAGACTAACTCGTTGAATGTTGTTGAATAAGGTGTTGTCTTGGATGATGTGGCTTTGAATTTCTCGTAATCTGATTTCATTATTTTCCAAAACCAAGTTTACAATGGCAGCTTCCTGTACCCCGGTGAACATTTGGCCCCTTCCTCCACCATGGTGTCGTCTCTCAGTCCTTTAGAAAAAATAAAATAAAAATATATATAGGGCTTGGACAATGCAGCCTAAATATTTTCCCCCACAGTAGAGTACATTGTACAGGAAACTTGTACAATTCATGAATGGCTGATGTCATACACTAAGTAAACAGGTGTCACCCAACTGGTACACTATGACATGGGGTATACTACATGTGTACTACATGAAATTTTGGTTACGTACCTGTTCTCCAGTGTAAAGGTCCGGATGACAGAGGCGACAGTAAAACGGCTCAAGTTTGGCTGCACTCTCTGTCCAGCCTCACGCATTGTCAACCCATGGTTGATGACATGATCTACTAAGGTTGCTCTGATTTCATTTGAAAGTGTTTGTCTTCTTTGGCCATGAACTCCTCTACCTGCTCTACCCCTACCTCTCACTCTTCCTCCCCCTCTTATTCTCAACCTCCCTCTTCCTCTTCCTCTTCCTCTTCCTCTCTCTGCAATGTCTTCCATTGTTGTTGTAAAAAAAAAAAGGTTCTCACCTGTGGTCTTTTCATAGTGCTTACATCCTGATTGAAGTGTTAACAATTAACCACTGAGGTGTCTGGCCAGGTGGCACATGTAATTGGCCAATTAGCTCATGTAGTGTCATTTTGAATGGCAGTGTTTTGAAATGGCAAACATGTGACTTTATGTCAGATTGTTGTGTCTTATGCAGAGAACTGTATTTAGTGAATTTAAAAAGTGCTATTTTGAAATGCAAAATGTGTGTAAAACAGAAAAGGTGTTTAGACTTTTGGAGACTTGAGAAGAAGTTTTGCTCTCTGTGTGTCAGTTTAAATAATTGTGCTGTGCATGTCATTTTAGTGTGTTAGCAATTGGAAAAAACTGTAAGAGCCTCAAAAACACTCAAGAATATTATTACAGTTTGACCTGTTGCCATGGCAACAATATTTCAAATATCAAAAATCCTGTCATAGGTCTACATCTGCTGTGTATTGACATTACACTGATGAAGTTTGAAGCAAATCAGGTAAAAATAAGAGGGTGATCTCAAAGCATTTTAAAAGTGATACACTTCTTGCTGCCATTTGGTGGCGCTATAACTTTGACTCACAATAGTTACATCCATGTGATCAGACTACTACAACCAACACACTCCTGAAGTTTCATAAACATCAATCAATGTATGCAGAAGTTATAACACATTTCCTGTTTCCCTTTTCTCGCCATAAATTCGTTGCCTCGCCACGGCCAAACCGTTTGAGATATCCAAAATCCGTTTGCAATTAAACAACTTCAATGTGTTCGCAACAAGTTAAAAAAAGCTTGGTGTAAATTGGATAAACCCTGTAGGAGTAGTAGTATAAAATTCATAGCCTGTTTTTTAAAAAAATTAACATTCAAACCAAAATAGCTGACTTCCTGTTGGTCAGAGCTAATGAATGTAAATTAGAAAATTGTCCGGCTTGATGAGAATAATATGTGTACCGAGTTTGGTGACTGTAGGAAAAACTAACCCCCACTTTTGTCAAAAGGTGGCGCTACTGAGCCCCTCCACCACGCCCATTTCTATGGCTTTGTCCATGTCTACTGGTTGAAAATATTGATGTGTGTGTCGAGTTTCATGCAATTTGAAGCATGTTAAGAGCCTCAAAAACACTCAAGAATATTATTACAGTTTGACCTGTTGCCATGGCAACAATATTTCAAATATCAAAAATCCTGTCATAGGTCTACATCTGCTGTGTATTGACATTACACTGATGAAGTTTGAAGCAAATCAGGTAAAAATAAGAGGGTGATCTCAAAACATTTCAAAAAGTGATACACTTCCTGCTGCCAGTTGGTGGCGCTATAACTTTGACTCACAATAGTCACATCCATGTGATCAGACTCCTATAACGAACACACTCGTGAAGTTTCATAAAGATCAATATATGTGTTAAGACGTTATAACACATTTCCTGTTTCCTTTTTCTCGCCATAAATTCGTTGCCTCGCCACGGCCAAACCGTTCGAGATATCAAAAATCCCCTGGCAATTTTTAATCATCAGTGTCTTGACTTCATGCTGACCGAGTTTGGTGGCGATCGGATTAATCGTCTAGGAGGAGTATATCAAATTCCAGAGCATGCGTTTTTCAAACAACCCTTAATAGCTGACTTCCTGTTGGCGTGGCGATTAACTTAGAGCGCGAAAGTTGTTCGGCCCGATGAGGTCTATATGTGTACCGAGTTTCATACTAATACGTGCAAGCATGTTTAATATATGGACCAAATTTTCAGACTTTTTTCAAGGGGGCGCTGTCGAGCCCCCCTGCCACGCCCGGGTACCAGCCTCTCCGGCGTCCTAATGGCCGCGGATTCCAATGTGTGTGCCAATTTTCAAGAGTTTTTGAGCATGTTAAGGCCCCCAAAAAGCCCCGGAAGACGGAAAAAAAAAAAAAAAAAAAAAAAAAAATAATAAATATAGCTGCGAGCAGCGATGGCGGGCCCAAGCCCGGTGGCACCGCCACCCCGGTGGCTTCAGGGCAACTGTGCACAGCGGGCAATAGGCACTTAAAACGGTTAAACATCAAAGGACTATGTCAAATTCACTCCACATTTACTGCACTACAAGGTGCCGTTATAGAGCCCCTCCTCCCTGCCCATTTTCAAAGGATTACATGTGCCAAGTTTTAACATTATTCTGATGAATTTTGAAGCAAATCAGGTAAAAATAAGAGGGTGATCTCAATGTATGCTGAAAGTGACACATTTTCTGCTTCCAGTTGGTGGCGCTATGACTTTGAATCACAATAGTCAAATCCATGTGATCAGCCTTGTACAACGAAGACTAAGCCAAAGTTTCATCAAAATCAATTAATGTATGCAGAAGTTATAACACTTTGTTTCCCTTTTCTTGCCATAAATTCGTTGCCTCGCCACGGCCAAACCGTTTGAGATATCCAAAATCCGTTTGCAATTAAACAACTTCAATGTGTTAGCAACAAGTTAAAAAAGCTTGGTGTAAATTGGATAAACCCTGTAGGAGTAGTAGTATAAAATTCATAGCCTGTTTTTTCAAAAAATTAACATTCAAACCAAAATAGCTGACTTCCTGTTGGTCGGAGCTAATGAATGTAAATTAGAAAATTGTCCGGCTTGATGAGAATAATATGTGTACCGAGTTTGGTGACTGTAGGAAAAACTAACCCCCCACTTTTGTCAAAAGGTGGCGCTACTGAGCCCCTCCACCACGCCCATTTCTATGGCTTTGTCCATGTCTACTGGTTGACAATATTGATGTGTGTGTCGAGTTTCATGCAATTTGAAGCATGTTAAGAGCCTCAAAAACACTCAAGAATATTATTACAGTTTGACCTGTTGCCATGGCAACAATATTTCAAATATCAAAAATCCTGTCATAGGTCTACATCTGCTGTGTATTGACATTACACTGATGAAGTTTGAAGCAAATCAGGTAAAAATAAGAGGGTGATCTCAAAGCATTTTAAAAGTGATACACTTCTTGCTGCCATTTGGTGGCGCTATAACTTTGACTCACAATAGTTACATCCATGTGATCAGACTACTACAACCAACACACTCCTGAAGTTTCATAAACATCAATCAATGTATGCAGAAGTTATAACACATTTCCTGTTTCCCTTTTCTCGCCATAAATTCGTTGCCTCGCCACGGCCAAACCGTTTGAGATATCCAAAATCCGTTTGCAATTAAACAACTTCAATGTGTTCGCAACAAGTTAAAAAAAGCTTGGTGTAAATTGGATAAACCCTGTAGGAGTAGTAGTATAAAATTCATAGCCTGTTTTTTCAAAAAATTAACATTCAAACCAAAATAGCTGACTTCCTGTTGGTCGGAGCTAATGAATGTAAATTAGAAAATTGTCCGGCTTGATGAGAATAATATGTGTACCGAGTTTGGTGACTGTAGGAAAAACTAACCCCCCACTTTTGTCAAAAGGTGGCGCTACTGAGCCCCTCCACCACGCCCATTTCTATGGCTTTGTCCATGTCTACTGGTTGACAATATTGATGTGTGTGTCGAGTTTCATGCAATTTGAAGCATGTTAAGAGCCTCAAAAACACTCAAGAATATTATTACAGTTTGACCTGTTGCCATGGCAGCAATATTTCAAATATCAAAAATCCTGTCATAGGTCTACATCTGCTGTGTATTGACATTACACTGATGAAGTTTGAAGCAAATCAGGTAAAAATAAGAGGGTGATCTCAAAACATTTCAAAAAGTGATACACTTCCTGCTGCCAGTTGGTGGCGCTATAACTTTGACTCACAATAGTCACATCCATGTGATCAGACTCCTATAACGAACACACTCGTGAAGTTTCATAAAGATCAATATATGTATTAAGACGTTATAACACATTTCCTGTTTCCTTTTTCTCGCCATAAATTCGTTGCCTCGCCACGGCCAAACCGTTCGAGATATCAAAAATCCCCTGGCAATTTTTAATCATCAGTGTCTTGACTTCATGCTGACCGAGTTTGGTGGCGATCGGATTAATCGTCTAGGAGGAGTATATCAAATTCCAGAGCATGCGTTTTTCAAACAACCCTTAATAGCTGACTTCCTGTTGGCGTGGCGATTAACTTAGAGCGCGAAAGTTGTTCGGCCCGATGAGGTCTATATGTGTACCGAGTTTCATACTAATACGTGCAAGCATGTTTAATATATGGACCAAATTTTCAGACTTTTTTCAAGGGGGCGCTGTCGAGCCCCCCTGCCACGCCCGGGTACCAGCCTCTCCGGCGTCCTAATGGCCGCGGATTCCAATGTGTGTGCCAATTTTCAAGAGTTTTTGAGCATGTTAAGGCCCCCAAAAAGCCCCGGAAGACGAAAAAAAAAAAAAAAAAAAAAAAAAAAAAAAAAAAAATAATCCTTAGAAGAACAAGAGGGCCCTGCGCGAATTTTCGCTTGGGCCCTAATAATCCTTAGAAGAACAAGAGGGCCCTGCGCGAATTTTCGCTTGGGCCCTAAATATAGCTGCGAGCAGCGATGGCGGGCCCAAGCCCGGTGGCACCGCCACCCCGGTGGCTTCAGGGCAACTGTGCACAGCGGGCAATAGGCACTTAAAACGGTTAAACATCAAAGGACTATGTCAAATTCACTCCACATTTACTGCACTACAAGGTGCCGCTATAGAGCCCCTTCTCCCTGCCCATTTTCAAAGGATTACATGTGCCAAGTTTTAACATTATTCTGATGAATTTTGAAGCAAATCAGGTAAAAATAAGAGGGTGATCTCAATGTATGCTGAAAGTGACACATTTTCTGCTTCCAGTTGGTGGCGCTATGACTTTGAATCACAATAGTCAAATCCATGTGATCAGCCTTGTACAACGAAGACTAAGCCAAAGTTTCATCAAAATCAATTAATGTATGCAGAAGTTATAACACTTTGTTTCCCTTTTCTTGCCATAAATTCGTTGCCTCGCCACGGCCAAACCGTTTGAGGTATCCAAAATCCGTTTGCAATTAAACAACTTCAATGTGTTAGCAACAAGTTAAAAAAAGCTTGGTGTAAATTGGATAAACCCTGTAGGAGTAGTAGTATAAAATTCATAGCCTGTTTTTTCAAAAAATTAACATTCAAACCAAAATAGCTGACTTCCTGTTGGTCGGAGCTAATGAATGTAAATTAGAAAATTGTCCGGCTTGATGAGAATAATATGTGTACCGAGTTTGGTGACTGTAGGAAAAACTAACCCCCACTTTTGTCAAAAGGTGGCGCTACTGAGCCCCTCCACCACGCCCATTTCTATGGCTTTGTCCATGTCTACTGGTTGACAATATTGATGTGTGTGTCGAGTTTCATGCAATTTGAAGCATGTTAAGAGCCTCAAAAACACTCAAGAATATTATTACAGTTTGACCTGTTGCCATGGCAACAATATTTCAAATATCAAAAATCCTGTCATAGGTCTACATCTGCTGTGTATTGACATTACACTGATGAAGTTTGAAGCAAATCAGGTAAAAATAAGAGGGTGATCTCAAAGCATTTTAAAAGTGATACACTTCTTGCTGCCATTTGGTGGCGCTATAACTTTGACTCACAATAGTTACATCCATGTGATCAGACTACTACAACCAACACACTCCTGAAGTTTCATAAACATCAATCAATGTATGCAGAAGTTATAACACATTTCCTGTTTCCCTTTTCTCGCCATAAATTCGTTGCCTCGCCACGGCCAAACCGTTTGAGATATCCAAAATCCGTTTGCAATTAAACAACTTCAATGTGTTCGCAACAAGTTAAAAAAAGCTTGGTGTAAATTGGATAAACCCTGTAGGAGTAGTAGTATAAAATTCATAGCCTGTTTTTTCAAAAAATTAACATTCAAACCAAAATAGCTGACTTCCTGTTGGTCGGAGCTAATGAATGTAAATTAGAAAATTGTCCGGCTTGATGAGAATAATATGTTTACCGAGTTTGGTGACTGTAGGAAAAACTAACCCCCCCACTTTTGTCAAAAGGTGGCGCTACTGAGCCCCTCCACCACGCCCATTTCTATGGCTTTGTCCATGTCTACTGGTTGACAATATTGATGTGTGTGTCGAGTTTCATGCAATTTGAAGCATGTTAAGAGCCTCAAAAACACTCAAGAATATTATTACAGTTTGACCTGTTGCCATGGCAACAATATTTCAAATATCAAAAATCCTGTCATAGGTCTACATCTGCTGTGTATTGACATTACACTGATGAAGTTTGAAGCAAATCAGGTAAAAATAAGAGGGTGATCTCAAAACATTTCAAAAAGTGATACACTTCCTGCTGCCAGTTGGTGGCGCTATAACTTTGACTCACAATAGTCACATCCATGTGATCAGACTCCTATAACGAACACACTCGTGAAGTTTCATAAAGATCAATATATGTATTAAGACGTTATAACACATTTCCTGTTTCCTTTTTCTCGCCATAAATTCGTTGCCTCGCCACGGCCAAACCGTTCGAGATATCAAAAATCCCCTGGCAATTTTTAATCATCAGTGTCTTGACTTCATGCTGACCGAGTTTGGTGGCGATCGGATTAATCGTCTAGGAGGAGTATATCAAATTCCAGAGCATGCGTTTTTCAAACAACCCTTAATAGCTGACTTCCTGTTGGCGTGGCGATTAACTTAGAGCGCGAAAGTTGTTCGGCCCGATGAGGTCTATATGTGTACCGAGTTTCATACTAATACGTGCAAGCATGTTTAATATATGGACCAAATTTTCAGACTTTTTTCAAGGGGGCGCTGTCGAGCCCCCCTGCCACGCCCGGGTACCAGCCTCTCCGGCGTCCTAATGGCCGCAGATTCCAATGTGTGTGCCAATTTTCAAGAGTTTTTGAGCATGTTAAGGCCCCCAAAAAGCCCCGGAAGACGGAAAAAAAAAAAATAATAAAAAAAAATAAAATAAATAATAATAAATATAGCTGCGAGCAGCGATGGCGGGCCCAAGCCCGGTGGCACCGCCACCCCGGTGGCTTCAGGGCAACTGTGCACAGCGGGCAATAGGCACTTAAAACGGTTAAACATCAAAGGACTATGTCAAATTCACTCCACATTTACTGCACTACAAGGTGCCGTTATAGAGCCCCTCCTCCCTGCCCATTTTCAAAGGATTACATGTGCCAAGTTTTAACATTATTCTGATGAATTTTGAAGCAAATCAGGTAAAAATAAGAGGGTGATCTCAATGTATGCTGAAAGTGACACATTTTCTGCTTCCAGTTGGTGGCGCTATGACTTTGAATCACAATAGTCAAATCCATGTGATCAGCCTTGTACAACGAAGACTAAGCCAAAGTTTCATCAAAATCAATTAATGTATGCAGAAGTTATAACACTTTGTTTCCCTTTTCTTGCCATAAATTCGTTGCCTCGCCACGGCCAAACCGTTTGAGATATCCAAAATCCGTTTGCAATTAAACAACTTCAATGTGTTAGCAACAAGTTAAAAAAAGCTTGGTGTAAATTGGATAAACCCTGTAGGAGTAGTAGTATAAAATTCATAGCCTGTTTTTTCAAAAAATTAACATTCAAACCAAAATAGCTGACTTCCTGTTGGTCGGAGCTAATGAATGTCAATTAGAAAATTGTCCGGCTTGATGAGAATAATATGTGTACCGAGTTTGGTGACTGTAGGAAAAACTAACCACCCCACTTTTGTCAAAAGGTGGCGCTACTGAGCCCCTCCACCACGCCCATTTCTATGGCTTTGTCCATGTATACTGGTTGACAATATTGATGTGTGTGTCGAGTTTCATGCAATTTGAAGCATGTTAAGAGCCTCAAAAACACTCAAGAATATTATTACAGTTTGACCTGTTGCCATGGCAACAATATTTCAAATATCAAAAATCCTGTCATAGGTCTACATCTGCTGTGTATTGACATTACACTGATGAAGTTTGAAGCAAATCAGGTAAAAATAAGAGGGTGATCTCAAAGCATTTTAAAAGTGATACACTTCTTGCTGCCATTTGGTGGCGCTATAACTTTGACTCACAATAGTTACATCCATGTGATCAGACTACTACAACCAACACACTCCTGAAGTTTCATAAACATCAATCAATGTATGCAGAAGTTATAACACATTTCCTGTTTCCCTTTTCTCGCCATAAATTCGTTGCCTCGCCACGGCCAAACCGTTTGAGATATCCAAAATCCGTTTGCAATTAAACAACTTCAATGTGTTCGCAACAAGTTAAAAAAGCTTGGTGTAAATTGGATAAACCCTGTAGGAGTAGTAGTATAAAATTCATAGCCTGTTTTTTAAAAAAATTAACATTCAAACCAAAATAGCTGACTTCCTGTTGGTCGGAGCTAATGAATGTAAATTAGAAAATTGTCCGGCTTGATGAGAATAATATGTGTACCGAGTTTGGTGACTGTAGGAAAAACTAACCCCCACTTTTGTCAAAAGGTGGCGCTACTGAGCCCCTCCACCACGCCCATTTCTATGGCTTTGTCCATGTCTACTGGTTGACAATATTGATGTGTGTGTCGAGTTTCATGCAATTTGAAGCATGTTAAGAGCCTCAAAAACACTCAAGAATATTATTACAGTTTGACCTGTTGCCATGGCAACAATATTTCAAATATCAAAAATCCTGTCATAGGTCTACATCTGCTGTGTATTGACATTACACTGATGAAGTTTGAAGCAAATCAGGAAAAAATAAGAGGGTGATCTCAAAACATTTCAAAAAGTGATACACTTCCTGCTGCCAGTTGGTGGCGCTATAACTTTGACTCACAATAGTCACATCCATGTGATCAGACTCCTATAACGAACACACTCGTGAAGTTTCATAAAGATCAATATATGTATTAAGACGTTATAACACATTTCCTGTTTCCTTTTTCTCGCCATAAATTCGTTGCCTCGCCACGGCCAAACCGTTCGAGATATCAAAAATCCCCTGGCAATTTTTAATCATCAGTGTCTTGACTTCATGCTGACCGAGTTTGGTGGCGATCGGATTAATCGTCTAGGAGGAGTATATCAAATTCCAGAGCATGCGTTTTTCAAACAACCCTTAATAGCTGACTTCCTGTTGGCGTGGCGATTAACTTAGAGCGCGAAAGTTGTTCGGCCCGATGAGGTCTATATGTGTACCGAGTTTCATACTAATACGTGCAAGCATGTTTAATATATGGACCAAATTTTCAGACTTTTTTCAAGGGGGCGCTGTCGAGCCCCCCTGCCACGCCCGGGTACCAGCCTCTCCGGCGTCCTAATGGCCGCGGATTCCAATGTTTGTGCCAATTTTCAAGAGTTTTTGAGCATGTTAAGGCCCCCAAAAAGCCCCGGAAGACGAAAAAAAAAAAAAAAAAAAAAAAAATCCTTAGAAGAACAAGAGGGCCCTGCGCGAATTTTTCGCTTGGGCCCTAAATATAGCTGCGAGCAGCGATGGCGGGCCCAAGCCCAGTGGCACCGCCACCCCGGTGGCTTCAGGGCAACTGTGCACAGCGGGCAATAGGCACTTAAAACGGTTAAACATCAAAGGACTATGTCAAATTCACTCCACATTTACTGCACTACAAGGTGCCGTTATAGAGCCCCTCCTCCCTGCCCATTTTCAAAGGATTACATGTGCCAAGTTTTAACATTATTCTGATGAATTTTGAAGCAAATCAGGTAAAAATAAGAGGGTGATCTCAATGTATGCTGAAAGTGACACATTTTCTGCTTCCAGTTGGTGGCGCTATGACTTTGAATCACAATAGTCAAATCCATGTGATCAGCCTTGTACAACGAAGACTAAGCCAAAGTTTCATCAAAATCAATTAATGTATGCAGAAGTTATAACACTTTGTTTCCCTTTTCTTGCCATAAATTTGTTGCCTCGCCACGGCCAAACCGTTTGAGATATCCAAAATCCGTTTGCAATTAAACAACTTCAATGTGTTAGCAACAAGTTAAAAAAAGCTTGGTGTAAATTGGATAAACCCTGTAGGAGTAGTAGTATAAAATTCATAGCCTGTTTTTTCAAAAAATTAACATTCAAACCAAAATAGCTGACTTCCTGTTGGTCGGAGCTAATGAATGTAAATTAGAAAATTGTCCGGCTTGATGAGAATAATATGTGTACCGAGTTTGGTGACTGTAGGAAAAACTAACCCCCCCACTTTTGTCAAAAGGTGGCGCTACTGAGCCCCTCCACCACGCCCATTTCTATGGCTTTGTCCATGTCTACTGGTTGACAATATTGATGTGTGTGTCGAGTTTCATGCAATTTGAAGCATGTTAAGAGCCTCAAAACCACTCAAGAATATTATTACAGTTTGACCTGTTGCCATGGCAACAATATTTCAAATATCAAAAATCCTGTCATAGGTATACATCTGCTGTGTATTGACATTACACTGATGAAGTTTGAAGCAAATCAGGTAAAAATAAGAGGGTGATCTCAAAGCATTTTAAAAGTGATACACTTCTTGCTGCCATTTGGTGGCGCTATAACTTTGAATCACAATAGTTACATCCATGTGATCAGACTACTACAACCAACACACTCCTGAAGTTTCATAAACATCAATCAATGTATGCAGAAGTTATAACACATTTCCTGTTTCCCTTTTCTCGCCATAAATTCGTTGCCTCGCCACGGCCAAACCGTTTCAGATATCCAAAATCCGTTTGCAATTAAACAACTTCAATGTGTTCGCAACAAGTTAAAAAAGCTTGGTGTAAATTGGATAAACCCTGTAGGAGTAGTAGTATAAAATTCATAGCCTGTTTTTTCAAAAAATTAACATTCAAACCAAAATAGCTGACTTCCTGTTGGTCGGAGCTAATGGATGTAAATTAGAAAATTGTCCGGCTTGATGAGAATAATATGTGTACCGAGTTTGGTGACTGTAGGAAAAACTAACCCCCCCACTTTTGTCAAAAGGTGGCGCTACTGAGCCCCTCCACCACGCCCATTTCTATGGCTTTGTCCATGTCTACTGGTTGACAATATTGATGTGTGTGTCGAGTTTCATGCAATTTGAAGCATGTTAAGAGCCTCAAAAACACTCAAGAATATTATTACAGTTTGACCTGTTGCCATGGCAACAATATTTCAAATATCAAAAATCCTGTCATAGGTCTACATCTGCTGT
The DNA here is from genome assembly GCF_024489055.1 of Chanodichthys erythropterus. Lineage (NCBI taxonomy): Eukaryota > Metazoa > Chordata > Actinopteri > Cypriniformes > Xenocyprididae > Chanodichthys > Chanodichthys erythropterus. Next base: position 38,146,486 of record NC_090241.1, read on the forward strand.
GTATTGACATTACACTGATGAAGTTTGAAGCAAATCAGGTAAAAATAAGAGGGTGATCTCAAAACATTTCAAAAAGTGATACACTTCCTGCTGCCAGTTGGTGGCGCTATAACTTTGACTCACAATAGTCACATCCATGTGATCAGACTCCTATAACGAACACACTCGTGAAGTTTCATAAAGATCAATATATGTATTAAGACGTTATAACACATTTCCTGTTTCCTTTTTCTCGCCATAAATTCGTTGCCTCGCCACGGCCAAACCGTTCGAGATATCAAAAATCCCCTGGCAATTTTTAATCATCAGTGTCTTGACTTCATGCTGACCGAGTTTGGTGGCGATCGGATTAATCGTCTAGGAGGAGTATATCAAATTCCAGAGCATGCGTTTTTCAAACAACCCTTAATAGCTGACTTCCTGTTGGCGTGGCGATTAACTTAGAGCGCGAAAGTTGTTCGGCCCGATGAGGTCTATATGTGTACCGAGTTTCATACTAATACGTGCAAGCATGTTTAATATATGGACCAAATTTTCAGACTTTTTTCAAGGGGGCGCTGTCGAGCCCCCCTGCCACGCCCGGGTACCAGCCTCTCCGGCGTCCTAATGGCCGCGGATTCCAATGTGTGTGCCAATTTTCAAGAGTTTTTGAGCATGTTAAGGCCCCCAAAAAGCCCCGGAAGACGGAAAAAAAAAAAATAAAAAAAAAAAATAAATAAATAATAATAAATATAGCTGCGAGCAGCGATGGCGGGCCCAAGCCCGGTGGCACCGCCACCCCGGTGGCTTCAGGGCAACTGTGCACAGCGGGCAATAGGCACTTAAAACGGTTAAACATCAAAGGACTATGTCAAATTCACTCCACATTTACTGCACTACAAGGTGCCGTTATAGAGCCCCTCCTCCCTGCCCATTTTCAAAGGATTACATGTGCCAAGTTTTAACATTATTCTGATGAATTTTGAAGCAAATCAGGTAAAAATAAGAGGGTGATCTCAATGTATGCTGAAAGTGACACATTTTCTGCTTCCAGTTGGTGGCGCTATGACTTTGAATCACAATAGTCAAATCCATGTGATCAGCCTTGTACAACGAAGACTAAGCCAAAGTTTCATCAAAATCAATTAATGTATGCAGAAGTTATAACACTTTGTTTCCCTTTTCTTGCCATAAATTCGTTGCCTCGCCACGGCCAAACCGTTTGAGATATCCAAAATCCGTTTGCAATTAAACAACTTCAATGTGTTAGCTACAAGTTAAAATAGCTTGGTGTAAATTGGATAAACCCTGTAGGAGTAGTAGTATAAAATTCATAGCCTGTTTTTTCAAAAAATTAACATTCAAACCAAAATAGCTGACTTCCTGTTGGTCGGAGCTAATGAATGTCAATTAGAAAATTGTCCGGCTTGATGAGAATAATATGTGTACCGAGTTTGGTGACTGTAGGAAAAACTAAAACCCCCACTATAGTCAAAAGGTGGCGCTACTGAGCCCCTCCACCACGCCCATTTCTATGGCTTTGTCCATGTATACTGGTTGACAATATTGATGTGTGTGTCGAGTTTCATGCAATTTGAAGCATGTTAAGAGCCTCAAAAACACTCAAGAATATTATTACAGTTTGACCTGTTGCCATGGCAACAATATTTCAAATATCAAAAATCCTGTCATAGGTCTACATCTGCTGTGTATTGACATTACACTGATGAAGTTTGAAGCAAATCAGGTAAAAATAAGAGGGTGATCTCAAAGCATTTTAAAAGTGATACACTTCTTGCTGCCATTTGGTGGCGCTATAACTTTGACTCACAATAGTTACATCCATGTGATCAGACTACTACAACCAACACACTCCTGAAGTTTCATAAACATCAATCAATGTATGCAGAAGTTATAACACATTTCCTGTTTCCCTTTTCTCGCCATAAATTCGTTGCCTCGCCACGGCCAAACCGTTTGAGATATCCAAAATCCGTTTGCAATTAAACAACTTCAATGTGTTCGCAACAAGTTAAAAAAGCTTGGTGTAAATTGGATAAACCCTGTAGGAGTAGTAGTATAAAATTCATAGCCTGTTTTTTAAAAAAATTAACATTCAAACCAAAATAGCTGACTTCCTGTTGGTCGGAGCTAATGAATGTAAATTAGAAAATTGTCCGGCTTGATGAGAATAATATGTGTACCGAGTTTGGTGACTGTAGGAAAAACTAACCCCCCCACTTTTGTCAAAAGGTGGCGCTACTGAGCCCCTCCACCACGCCCATTTCTATGGCTTTGTCCATGTCTACTGGTTGACAATATTGATGTGTGTGTCGAGTTTCATGCAATTTGAAGCATGTTAAGAGCCTCAAAAACACTCAAGAATATTATTACAGTTTGACCTGTTGCCATGGCAACAATATTTCAAATATCAAAAATCCTGTCATAGGTCTACATCTGCTGTGTATTGACATTACACTGATGAAGTTTGAAGCAAATCAGGAAAAAATAAGAGGGTGATCTCAAAACATTTCAAAAAGTGATACACTTCCTGCTGCCAGTTGGTGGCGCTATAACTTTGACTCACAATAGTCACATCCATGTGATCAGACTCCTATAACGAACACACTCGTGAAGTTTCATAAAGATCAATATATGTATTAAGACGTTATAACACATTTCCTGTTTCCTTTTTCTCGCCATAAATTCGTTGCCTCGCCACGGCCAAACCGTTCGAGATATCAAAAATCCCCTGGCAATTTTTAATCATCAGTGTCTTGACTTCATGCTGACCGAGTTTGGTGGCGATCGGATTAATCGTCTAGGAGGAGTATATCAAATTCCAGAGCATGCGTTTTTCAAACAACCCTTAATAGCTGACTTCCTGTTGGCGTGGCGATTAACTTAGAGCGCGAAAGTTGTTCGGCCCGATGAGGTCTATATGTGTACCGAGTTTCATACTAATACGTGCAAGCATGTTTAATATATGGACCAAATTTTCAGACTTTTTTCAAGGGGGCGCTGTCGAGCCCCCCTGCCACGCCCGGGTACCAGCCTCTCCGGCGTCCTAATGGCCGCGGATTCCAATGTTTGTGCCAATTTTCAAGAGTTTTTGAGCATGTTAAGGCCCCCAAAAAGCCCCGGAAGACGAAAAAAAAAAAAAAAAAAAAAAAAAAAAAAACCTTAGAAGAACAAGAGGGCCCTGCGCGAATTTTTCGCTTGGGCCCTAAATATAGCTGCGAGCAGCGATGGCGGGCCCAAGCCCAGTGGCACCGCCACCCCGGTGGCTTCAGGGCAACTGTGCACAGCGGGCAATAGGCACTTAAAACGGTTAAACATCAAAGGACTATGTCAAATTCACTCCACATTTACTGCACTACAAGGTGCCGTTATAGAGCCCCTCCTCCCTGCCCATTTTCAAAGGATTACATGTGCCAAGTTTTAACATTATTCTGATGAATTTTGAAGCAAATCAGGTAAAAATAAGAGGGTGATCTCAATGTATGCTGAAAGTGACACATTTTCTGCTTCCAGTTGGTGGCGCTATGACTTTGAATCACAATAGTCAAATCCATGTGATCAGCCTTGTACAACGAAGACTAAGCCAAAGTTTCATCAAAATCAATTAATGTATGCAGAAGTTATAACACTTTGTTTCCCTTTTCTTGCCATAAATTTGTTGCCTCGCCACGGCCAAACCGTTTGAGATATCCAAAATCCGTTTGCAATTAAACAACTTCAATGTGTTAGCAACAAGTTAAAAAAAGCTTGGTGTAAATTGGATAAACCCTGTAGGAGTAGTAGTATAAAATTCATAGCCTGTTTTTTCAAAAAATTAACATTCAAACCAAAATAGCTGACTTCCTGTTGGTCGGAGCTAATGAATGTAAATTAGAAAATTATCCGGCTTGATGAGAATAATATGTGTACCGAGTTTGGTGACTGTAGGAAAAACTAACCCCCCCACTTTTGTCAAAAGGTGGCGCTACTGAGCCCCTCCACCACGCCCATTTCTATGGCTTTGTCCATGTCTACTGGTTGACAATATTGATGTGTGTGTCGAGTTTCATGCAATTTGAAGCATGTTAAGAGCCTCAAAACCACTCAAGAATATTATTACAGTTTGACCTGTTGCCATGGCAACAATATTTCAAATATCAAAAATCCTGTCATAGGTATACATCTGCTGTGTATTGACATTACACTGATGAAGTTTGAAGCAAATCAGGTAAAAATAAGAGGGTGATCTCAAAGCATTTTAAAAGTGATACACTTCTTGCTGCCATTTGGTGGCGCTATAACTTTGAATCACAATAGTTACATCCATGTGATCAGACTACTACAACCAACACACTCCTGAAGTTTCATAAACATCAATCAATGTATGCAGAAGTTATAACACATTTCCTGTTTCCCTTTTCTCGCCATAAATTCGTTGCCTCGCCACGGCCAAACCGTTTCAGATATCCAAAATCCGTTTGCAATTAAACAACTTCAATGTGTTCGCAACAAGTTAAAAAAAGCTTGGTGTAAATTGGATAAACCCTGTAGGAGTAGTAGTATAAAATTCATAGCCTGTTTTTTCAAAAAATTAACATTCAAACCAAAATAGCTGACTTCCTGTTGGTCGGAGCTAATGGATGTAAATTAGAAAATTGTCCGGCTTGATGAGAATAATATGTGTACCGAGTTTGGTGACTGTAGGAAAAACTAACCCCCCCACTTTTGTCAAAAGGTGGCGCTACTGAGCCCCTCCACCACGCCCATTTCTATGGCTTTGTCCATGTCTACTGGTTGACAATATTGATGTGTGTGTCGAGTTTCATGCAATTTGAAGCATGTTAAGAGCCTCAAAAACACTCAAGAATATTATTACAGTTTGACCTGTTGCCATGGCAACAATATTTCAAATATCAAAAATCCTGTCATAGGTCTACATCTGCTGTGTATTGACATTACACTGATGAAGTTTGAAGCAAATCAGGTAAAAATAAGAGGGTGATCTCAAAACATTTCAAAAAGTGATACACTTCCTGCTGCCAGTTGGTGGCGCTATAACTTTGACTCACAATAGTCACATCCATGTGATCAGACTCCTATAACGAACACACTCGTGAAGTTTCATAAAGATCAATATATGTATTAAGACGTTATAACACATTTCCTGTTTCCTTTTTCTCGCCATAAATTCGTTGCCTCGCCACGGCCAAACCGTTCGAGATATCAAAAATCCCCTGGCAATTTTTAATCATCAGTGTCTTGACTTCATGCTGACCGAGTTTGGTGGCGATCGGATTAATCGTCTAGGAGGAGTATATCAAATTCCAGAGCATGCGTTTTTCAAACAACCCTTAATAGCTGACTTCCTGTTGGCGTGGCGATTAACTTAGAGCGCGAAAGTTGTTCGGCCCGATGAGGTCTATATGTGTACCGAGTTTCATACTAATACGTGCAAGCATGTTTAATATATGGACCAAATTTTCAGACTTTTTTCAAGGGGGCGCTGTCGAGCCCCCCTGCCACGCCCGGGTACCAGCCTCTCCGGCGTCCTAATGGCCGCGGATTCCAATGTGTGTGCCAATTTTCAAGAGTTTTTGAGCATGTTAAGGCCCCCAAAAAGCCCCGGAAGACGGAAAAAAAAAATAAAAAAATAAAAAATAAATAAATAATAATAAATATAGCTGCGAGCAGCGATGGCGGGCCCAAGCCCGGTGGCACCGCCACCCCGGTGGCTTCAGGGCAACTGTGCACAGCGGGCAATAGGCACTTAAAACGGTTAAACATCAAAGGACTATGTCAAATTCACTCCACATTTACTGCACTACAAGGTGCCGTTATAGAGCCCCTCCTCCCTGCCCATTTTCAAAGGATTACATGTGCCAAGTTTTAACATTATTCTGATGAATTTTGAAGCAAATCAGGTAAAAATAAGAGGGTGATCTCAATGTATGCTGAAAGTGACACATTTTCTGCTTCCAGTTGGTGGCGCTATGACTTTGAATCACAATAGTCAAATCCATGTGATCAGCCTTGTACAACGAAGACTAAGCCAAAGTTTCATCAAAATCAATTAATGTATGCAGAAGTTATAACACTTTGTTTCCCTTTTCTTGCCATAAATTCGTTGCCTCGCCACGGCCAAACCGTTTGAGATATCCAAAATCCGTTTGCAATTAAACAACTTCAATGTGTTAGCAACAAGTTAAAAAAAGCTTGGTGTAAATTTGATAAACCCTGTAGGAGTAGTAGTATAAAATTCATAGCCTGTTTTTTCAAAAAATTAACATTCAAACCAAAATAGCTGACTTCCTGTTGGTCGGAGCTAATGAATGTCAATTAGAAAATTGTCCGGCTTGATGAGAATAATATGTGTACCGAGTTTGGTGACTGTAGGAAAAACTAACCCCCACTTTTGTCAAAAGGTGGCGCTACTGAGCCCCTCCACCACGCCCATTTCTATGGCTTTGTCCATGTATACTGGTTGACAATATTGATGTGTGTGTCGAGTTTCATGCAATTTGAAGCATGTTAAGAGCCTCAAAAACACTCAAGAATATTATTACAGTTTGACCTGTTGCCATGGCAACAATATTTCAAATATCAAAAATCCTGTCATAGGTCTACATCTGCTGTGTATTGACATTACACTGATGAAGTTTGAAGCAAATCAGGTAAAAATAAGAGGGTGATCTCAAAGCATTTTAAAAGTGATACACTTCTTGCTGCCATTTGGTGGCGCTATAACTTTGACTCACAATAGTTACATCCATGTGATCAGACTACTACAACCAACACACTCCTGAAGTTTCATAAACATCAATCAATGTATGCAGAAGTTATAACACATTTCCTGTTTCCCTTTTCTCGCCATAAATTCGTTGCCTCGCCACGGCCAAACCGTTTGAGATATCCAAAATCCGTTTGCAATTAAACAACTTCAATGTGTTCGCAACAAGTTAAAAAAAGCTTGGTGTAAATTGGATAAACCCTGTAGGAGTAGTAGTATAAAATTCATAGCCTGTTTTTTAAAAAAATTAACATTCAAACCAAAATAGCTGACTTCCTGTTGGTCGGAGCTAATGAATGTAAATTAGAAAATTGTCCGGCTTGATGAGAATAATATGTGTACCGAGTTTGGTGACTGTAGGAAAAACTAACACCCCCACTTTTGTCAAAAGGTGGCGCTACTGAGCCCCTCCACCACGCCCATTTCTATGGCTTTGTCCATGTCTACTGGTTGACAATATTGATGTGTGTGTCGAGTTTCATGCAATTTGAAGCATGTTAAGAGCCTCAAAAACACTCAAGAATATTAATACAGTTTGACCTGTTGCCATGGCAACAATATTTCAAATATCAAAAATCCTGTCATAGGTCTACATCTGCTGTGTATTGACATTACACTGATGAAGTTTGAAGCAAATCAGGAAAAAATAAGAGGGTGATCTCAAAACATTTCAAAAAGTGATACACTTCCTGCTGCCAGTTGGTGGCGCTATAACTTTGACTCACAATAGTCACATCCATGTGATCAGACTCCTATAACGAACACACTCGTGAAGTTTCATAAAGATCAATATATGTATTAAGACGTTATAACACATTTCCTGTTTCCTTTTTCTCGCCATAAATTCGTTGCCTCGCCACGGCCAAACCGTTCGAGATATCAAAAATCCCCTGGCAATTTTTAATCATCAGTGTCTTGACTTCATGCTGACCGAGTTTGGTGGCGATCGGATTAATCGTCTAGGAGGAGTATATCAAATTCCAGAGCATGCGTTTTTCAAACAACCCTTAATAGCTGACTTCCTGTTGGCGTGGCGATTAACTTAGAGCGCGAAAGTTGTTCGGCCCGATGAGGTCTATATGTGTACCGAGTTTCATACTAATACGTGCAAGCATGTTTAATATATGGACCAAATTTTCAGACTTTTTTCAAGGGGGCGCTGTCGAGCCCCCCTGCCACGCCCGGGTACCAGCCTCTCCGGCGTCCTAATGGCCGCGGATTCCAATGTTTGTGCCAATTTTCAAGAGTTTTTGAGCATGTTAAGGCCCCCAAAAAGCCCCGGAAGACGAAAAAAAAAAAAAAAAAAAAAAAAAAAAATCCTTAGAAGAACAAGAGGGCCCTGCGCGAATTTTTCGCTTGGGCCCTAAATATAGCTGCGAGCAGCGATGGCGGGCCCAAGCCCAGTGGCACCGCCACCCCGGTGGCTTCAGGGCAACTGTGCACAGCGGGCAATAGGCACTTAAAACGGTTAAACATCAAAGGACTATGTCAAATTCACTCCACATTTACTGCACTACAAGGTGCCGTTATAGAGCCCCTCCTCCCTGCCCATTTTCAAAGGATTACATGTGCCAAGTTTTAACATTATTCTGATGAATTTTGAAGCAAATCAGGTAAAAATAAGAGGGTGATCTCAATGTATGCTGAAAGTGACACATTTTCTGCTTCCAGTTGGTGGCGCTATGACTTTGAATCACAATAGTCAAATCCATGTGATCAGCCTTGTACAACGAAGACTAAGCCAAAGTTTCATCAAAATCAATTAATGTATGCAGAAGTTATAACACTTTGTTTCCCTTTTCTTGCCATAAATTTGTTGCCTCGCCACGGCCAAACCGTTTGAGATATCCAAAATCCGTTTGCAATTAAACAACTTCAATGTGTTAGCAACAAGTTAAAAAAAGCTTGGTGTAAATTTGATAAACCCTGTAGGAGTAGTAGTATAAAATTCATAGCCTGTTTTTTCAAAAAATTAACATTCAAACCAAAATAGCTGACTTCCTGTTGGTCGGAGCTAATGAATGTCAATTAGAAAATTGTCCGGCTTGATGAGAATAATATGTGTACCGAGTTTGGTGACTGTAGGAAAAACTAACCCCCCCACTTTTGTCAAAAGGTGGCGCTACTGAGCCCCTCCACCACGCCCATTTCTATGGCTTTGTCCATGTATACTGGTTGACAATATTGATGTGTGTGTCGAGTTTCATGCAATTTGAAGCATGTTAAGAGCCTCAAAAACACTCAAGAATATTATTACAGTTTGACCTGTTGCCATGGCAACAATATTTCAAATATCAAAAATCCTGTCATAGGTCTACATCTGCTGTGTATTGACATTACACTGATGAAGTTTGAAGCAAATCAGGTAAAAATAAGAGGGTGATCTCAAAGCATTTTAAAAGTGATACACTTCTTGCTGCCATTTGGTGGCGCTATAACTTTGACTCACAATAGTTACATCCATGTGATCAGACTACTACAACCAACACACTCCTGAAGTTTCATAAACATCAATCAATGTATGCAGAAGTTATAACACATTTCCTGTTTCCCTTTTCTCGCCATAAATTCGTTGCCTCGCCACGGCCAAACCGTTTGAGATATCCAAAATCCGTTTGCAATTAAACAACTTCAATGTGTTCGCAACAAGTTAAAAAAGCTTGGTGTAAATTGGATAAACCCTGTAGGAGTAGTAGTATAAAATTCATAGCCTGTTTTTTAAAAAAATTAACATTCAAACCAAAATAGCTGACTTCCTGTTGGTCGGAGCTAATGAATGTAAATTAGAAAATTGTCCGGCTTGATGAGAATAATATGTGTACCGAGTTTGGTGACTGTAGGAAAAACTAACCCCCACTTTTGTCAATAGGTGGCGCTACTGAGCCCCTCCACCACGCCCATTTCTATGGCTTTGTCCATGTCTACTGGTTGACAATATTGATGTGTGTGTCGAGTTTCATGCAATTTGAAGCATGTTAAGAGCCTCAAAAACACTCAAGAATATTATTACAGTTTGACCTGTTGCCATGGCAACAATATTTCAAATATCAAAAATCCTGTCATAGGTCTACATCTGCTGTGTATTGACATTACACTGATGAAGTTTGAAGCAAATCAGGAAAAAATAAGAGGGTGATCTCAAAACATTTCAAAAAGTGATACACTTCCTGCTGCCAGTTGGTGGCGCTATAACTTTGACTCACAATAGTCACATCCATGTGATCAGACTCCTATAACGAACACACTCGTGAAGTTTCATAAAGATCAATATATGTATTAAGACGTTATAACACATTTCCTGTTTCCTTTTTCTCGCCATAAATTCGTTGCCTCGCCACGGCCAAACCGTTCGAGATATCAAAAATCCCCTGGCAATTTTTAATCATCAGTGTCTTGACTTCATGCTGACCGAGTTTGGTGGCGATCGGATTAATCGTCTAGGAGGAGTATATCAAATTCCAGAGCATGCGTTTTTCAAACAACCCTTAATAGCTGACTTCCTGTTGGCGTGGCGATTAACTTAGAGCGCGAAAGTTGTTCGGCCCGATGAGGTCTATATGTGTACCGAGTTTCATACTAATACGTGCAAGCATGTTTAATATATGGACCAAATTTTCAGACTTTTTTCAAGGGGGCGCTGTCGAGCCCCCCTGCCACGCCCGGGTACCAGCCTCTCCGGCGTCCTAATGGCCGCGGATTCCAATGTTTGTGCCAATTTTCAAGAGTTTTTGAGCATGTTAAGGCCCCCAAAAAGCCCCGGAAGACGAAAAAAAAAAAAAAAAAAAAAAAAAAAACCTTAGAAGAACAAGAGGGCCCTGCGCGAATTTTTCGCTTGGGCCCTAAATATAGCTGCGAGCAGCGATGGCGGGCCCAAGCCCAGTGGCACCGCCACCCCGGTGGCTTCAGGGCAACTGTGCACAGCGGGCAATAGGCACTTAAAACGGTTAAACATCAAAGGACTATGTCAAATTCACTCCACATTTACTGCACTACAAGGTGCCGTTATAGAGCCCCTCCTCCCTGCCCATTTTCAAAGGATTACATGTGCCAAGTTTTAACATTATTCTGATGAATTTTGAAGCAAATCAGGTAAAAATAAGAGGGTGATCTCAATGTATGCTGAAAGTGACACATTTTCTGCTTCCAGTTGGTGGCGCTATGACTTTGAATCACAATAGTCAAATCCATGTGATCAGCCTTGTACAACGAAGACTAAGCCAAAGTTTCATCAAAATCAATTAATGTATGCAGAAGTTATAACACTTTGTTTCCCTTTTCTTGCCATAAATTTGTTGCCTCGCCACGGCCAAACCGTTTGAGATATCCAAAATCCGTTTGCAATTAAACAACTTCAATGTGTTAGCAACAAGTTAAAAAAAGCTTGGTGTAAATTGGATAAACCCTGTAGGAGTAGTAGTATAAAATTCATAGCCTGTTTTTTCAAAAAATTAACATTCAAACCAAAATAGCTGACTTCCTGTTGGTCGGAGCTAATGAATGTAAATTAGAAAATTGTCCGGCTTGATGAGAATAATATGTGTACCGAGTTTGGTGACTGTAGGAAAAACTAACCCCCACTTTTGTCAAAAGGTGGCGCTACTGAGCCCCTCCACCACGCCCATTTCTATGGCTTTGTCCATGTCTACTGGTTGACAATATTGATGTGTGTGTCGAGTTTCATGCAATTTGAAGCATGTTAAGAGCCTCAAAACCACTCAAGAATATTATTACAGTTTGACCTGTTGCCATGGCAACAATATTTCAAATATCAAAAATCCTGTCATAGGTATACATCTGCTGTGTATTGACATTACACTGATGAAGTTTGAAGCAAATCAGGTAAAAATAAGAGGGTGATCTCAAAGCATTTTAAAAGTGATACACTTCTTGCTGCCATTTGGTGGCGCTATAACTTTGAATCACAATAGTTACATCCATGTGATCAGACTACTACAACCAACACACTCCTGAAGTTTCATAAACATCAATCAATGTATGCAGAAGTTATAACACATTTCCTGTTTCCCTTTTCTCGCCATAAATTCGTTGCCTCGCCACGGCCAAACCGTTTCAGATATCCAAAATCCGTTTGCAATTAAACAACTTCAATGTGTTCGCAACAAGTTAAAAAAAGCTTGGTGTAAATTGGATAAACCCTGTAGGAGTAGTAGTATAAAATTCATAGCCTGTTTTTTCAAAAAATTAACATTCAAACCAAAATAGCTGACTTCCTGTTGGTCGGAGCTAATGGATGTAAATTAGAAAATTGTCCGGCTTGATGAGAATAATATGTGTACCGAGTTTGGTGACTGTAGGAAAAACTAACCCGCCATCTTTTGTCAAAAGGTGGCGCTACTGAGCCCCTCCACCACGCCCATTTCTATGGCTTTGTCCATGTCTACTGGTTGACAATATTGATGTGTGTGTCGAGTTTCATGCAATTTGAAGCATGTTAAGAGCCTCAAAAACACTCAAGAATATTATTACAGTTTGACCTGTTGCCATGGCAACAATATTTCAAATATCAAAAATCCTGTCATAGGTCTACATCTGCTGTGTATTGACATTACACTGATGAAGTTTGAAGCAAATCAGGTAAAAATAAGAGGGTGATCTCAAAACATTTCAAAAAGTGATACACTTCCTGCTGCCAGTTGGTGGCGCTATAACTTTGACTCACAATAGTCACATCCATGTGATCAGACTCCTATAACGAACACACTCGTGAAGTTTCATAAAGATCAATATATGTATTAAGACGTTATAACACATTTCCTGTTTCCTTTTTCTCGCCATAAATTCGTTGCCTCGCCACGGCCAAACCGTTCGAGATATCAAAAATCCCCTGGCAATTTTTAATCATCAGTGTCTTGACTTCATGCTGACCGAGTTTGGTGGCGATCGGATTAATCGTCTAGGAGGAGTATATCAAATTCCAGAGCATGCGTTTTTCAAACAACCCTTAATAGCTGACTTCCTGTTGGCGTGGCGATTAACTTAGAGCGCGAAAGTTGTTCGGCCCGATGAGGTCTATATGTGTACCGAGTTTCATACTAATACGTGCAAGCATGTTTAATATATGGACCAAATTTTCAGACTTTTTTCAAGGGGGCGCTGTCGAGCCCCCCTGCCACGCCCGGGTACCAGCCTCTCCGGCGTCCTAATGGCCGCGGATTCCAATGTTTGTGCCAATTTTCAAGAGTTTTTGAGCATGTTAAGGCCCCCAAAAAGCCCCGTAAGACGTAAAAAAAAAAAAAAAAAAAAAAAAAATCCTTAGAAGAACAAGAGGGCCCTGCGCGAATTTTTCGCTTGGGCCCTAAATATAGCTGCGAGCAGCGATGGCGGGCCCAAGCCCAGTGGCACCGCCACCCCGGTGGCTTCAGGGCAACTGTGCACAGCGGGCAATAGGCACTTAAAACGGTTAAACATCAAAGGACTATGTCAAATTCACTCCACATTTACTGCACTACAAGGTGCCGTTATAGAGCCCCTCCTCCCTGCCCATTTTCAAAGGATTACATGTGCCAAGTTTTAACATTATTCTGATGAATTTTGAAGCAAATCAGGTAAAAATAAGAGGGTGATCTCAATGTATGCTGAAAGTGACACATTTTCTGCTTCCAGTTGGTGGCGCTATGACTTTGAATCACAATAGTCAAATCCATGTGATCAGCCTTGTACAACGAAGACTAAGCCAAAGTTTCATCAAAATCAATTAATGTATGCAGAAGTTATAACACTTTGTTTCCCTTTTCTTGCCATAAATTTGTTGCCTCGCCACGGCCAAACCGTTTGAGATATCCAAAATCCGTTTGCAATTAAACAACTTCAATGTGTTAGCAACAAGTTAAAAAAAGCTTGGTGTAAATTGGATAAACCCTGTAGGAGTAGTAGTATAAAATTCATAGCCTGTTTTTTCAAAAAATTAACATTCAAACCAAAATAGCTGACTTCCTGTTGGTCGGAGCTAATGAATGTAAATTAGAAAATTGTCCGGCTTGATGAGAATAATATGTGTACCGAGTTTGGTGACTGTAGGAAAAACTAACCCCCACTTTTGTCAAAAGGTGGCGCTACTGAGCCCCTCCACCACGCCCATTTCTATGGCTTTGTCCATGTCTACTGGTTGACAATATTGATGTGTGTGTCGAGTTTCATGCAATTTGAAGCATGTTAAGAGCCTCAAAACCACTCAAGAATATTATTACAGTTTGACCTGTTGCCATGGCAACAATATTTCAAATATCAAAAATCCTGTCATAGGTATACATCTGCTGTGTATTGACATTACACTGATGAAGTTTGAAGCAAATCAGGTAAAAATAAGAGGGTGATCTCAAAGCATTTTAAAAGTGATACACTTCTTGCTGCCATTTGGTGGCGCTATAACTTTGAATCACAATAGTTACATCCATGTGATCAGACTACTACAACCAACACACTCCTGAAGTTTCATAAACATCAATCAATGTATGCAGAAGTTATAACACATTTCCTGTTTCCCTTTTCTCGCCATAAATTCGTTGCCTCGCCACGGCCAAACCGTTTCAGATATCCAAAATCCGTTTGCAATTAAACAACTTCAATGTGTTCGCAACAAGTTAAAAAAGCTTGGTGTAAATTGGATAAACCCTGTAGGAGTAGTAGTATAAAATTCATAGCCTGTTTTTTCAAAAAATTAACATTCAAACCAAAATAGCTGACTTCCTGTTGGTCGGAGCTAATGGATGTAAATTAGAAAATTGTCCGGCTTGATGAGAATAATATGTGTACCGAGTTTGGTGACTGTAGGAAAAACTAACCCCCACTTTTGTCAAAAGGTGGCGCTACTGAGCCCCTCCACCACGCCCATTTCTATGGCTTTGTCCATGTCTACTGGTTGACAATATTGATGTGTGTGTCGAGTTTCATGCAATTTGAAGCATGTTAAGAGCCTCAAAAACACTCAAGAATATTATTACAGTTTGACCTGTTGCCATGGCAACAATATTTCAAATATCAAAAATCCTGTCATAGGTCTACATCTGCTGTGTATTGACATTACACTGATGAAGTTTGAAGCAAATCAGGTAAAAATAAGAGGGTGATCTCAAAACATTTCAAAAAGTGATACACTTCCTGCTGCCAGTTGGTGGCGCTATAACTTTGACTCACAATAGTCACATCCATGTGATCAGACTCCTATAACGAACACACTCGTGAAGTTTCATAAAGATCAATATATGTATTAAGACGTTATAACACATTTCCTGTTTCCTTTTTCTCGCCATAAATTCGTTGCCTCGCCACGGCCAAACCGTTCGAGATATCAAAAATCCCCTGGCAATTTTTAATCATCAGTGTCTTGACTTCATGCTGACCGAGTTTGGTGGCGATCGGATTAATCGTCTAGGAGGAGTATATCAAATTCCAGAGCATGCGTTTTTCAAACAACCCTTAATAGCTGACTTCCTGTTGGCGTGGCGATTAACTTAGAGCGCGAAAGTTGTTCGGCCCGATGAGGTCTATATGTGTACCGAGTTTCATACTAATACGTGCAAGCATGTTTAATATATGGACCAAATTTTCAGACTTTTTTCAAGGGGGCGCTGTCGAGCCCCCCTGCCACGCCCGGGTACCAGCCTCTCCGGCGTCCTAATGGCCGCGGATTCCAATGTTTGTGCCAATTTTCAAGAGTTTTTGAGCATGTTAAGGCCCCCAAAAAGCCCCGGAAGACGAAAAAAAAAAAAAAAAAAAAAAAAAAAAAAAAAACCTTAGAAGAACAAGAGGGCCCTGCGCGAATTTTTCGCTTGGGCCCTAAATATAGCTGCGAGCAGCGATGGCGGGCCCAAGCCCAGTGGCACCGCCACCCCGGTGGCTTCAGGGCAACTGTGCACAGCGGGCAATAGGCACTTAAAACGGTTAAACATCAAAGGACTATGTCAAATTCACTCCACATTTACTGCACTACAAGGTGCCGTTATAGAGCCCCTCCTCCCTGCCCATTTTCAAAGGATTACATGTGCCAAGTTTTAACATTATTCTGATGAATTTTGAAGCAAATCAGGTAAAAATAAGAGGGTGATCTCAATGTATGCTGAAAGTGACACATTTTCTGCTTCCAGTTGGTGGCGCTATGACTTTGAATCACAATAGTCAAATCCATGTGATCAGCCTTGTACAACGAAGACTAAGCCAAAGTTTCATCAAAATCAATTAATGTATGCAGAAGTTATAACACTTTGTTTCCCTTTTCTTGCCATAAATTTGTTGCCTCGCCACGGCCAAACCGTTTGAGATATCCAAAATCCGTTTGCAATTAAACAACTTCAATGTGTTAGCAACAAGTTAAAAAAAGCTTGGTGTAAATTGGATAAACCCTGTAGGAGTAGTAGTATAAAATTCATAGCCTGTTTTTTCAAAAAATTAACATTCAAACCAAAATAGCTGACTTCCTGTTGGTCGGAGCTAATGAATGTAAATTAGAAAATTGTCCGGCTTGATGAGAATAATATGTGTACCGAGTTTGGTGACTGTAGTAAAAACTAACAACCACAATTTAGTCAAAAGGTGGCGCTACTGAGCCCCTCCACCACGCCCATTTCTATGGCTTTGTCCATGTCTACTGGTTGACAATATTGATGTGTGTGTCGAGTTTCATGCAATTTGAAGCATGTTAAGAGCCTCAAAACCACTCAAGAATATTATTACAGTTTGACCTGTTGCCATGGCAACAATATTTCAAATATCAAAAATCCTGTCATAGGTATACATCTGCTGTGTATTGACATTACACTGATGAAGTTTGAAGCAAATCAGGTAAAAATAAGAGGGTGATCTCAAAGCATTTTAAAAGTGATACACTTCTTGCTGCCATTTGGTGGCGCTATAACTTTGAATCACAATAGTTACATCCATGTGATCAGACTACTACAACCAACACACTCCTGAAGTTTCATAAACATCAATCAATGTATGCAGAAGTTATAACACATTTCCTGTTTCCCTTTTCTCGCCATAAATTCGTTGCCTCGCCACGGCCAAACCGTTTGAGATATCCAAAATCTGTTTGCAATTAAACAACTTCAATGTGTTCGCAACAAGTTAAAAAAAGCTTGGTGTAAATTGGATAAACCCTGTAGGAGTAGTAGTATAAAATTCATAGCCTGTTTTTTCAAAAAATTAACATTCAAACCAAAATAGCTGACTTCCTGTTGGTCGGAGCTAATGGATGTAAATTAGAAAATTGTCCGGCTTGATGAGAATAATATGTGTACCGAGTTTGGTGACTGTAGGAAAAACTAACCCCCACTTTTGTCAAAAGGTGGCGCTACTGAGCCCCTCCACCACGCCCATTTCTATGGCTTTGTCCATGTCTACTGGTTGACAATATTGATGTGTGTGTCGAGTTTCATGCAATTTGAAGCATGTTAAGAGCCTCAAAAACACTCAAGAATATTATTACAGTTTGACCTGTTGCCATGGCAACAATATTTCAAATATCAAAAATCCTGTCATAGGTCTACATCTGCTGTGTATTGACATTACACTGATGAAGTTTGAAGCAAATCAGGTAAAAATAAGAGGGTGATCTCAAAACATTTCAAAAAGTGATACACTTCCTGCTGCCAGTTGGTGGCGCTATAACTTTGACTCACAATAGTCACATCCATGTGATCAGACTCCTATAACGAACACACTCGTGAAGTTTCATAAAGATCAATATATGTATTAAGACGTTATAACACATTTCCTGTTTCCTTTTTCTCGCCATAAATTCGTTGCCTCGCCACGGCCAAACCGTTCGAGATATCAAAAATCCCCTGGCAATTTTTAATCATCAGTGTCTTGACTTCATGCTGACCGAGTTTGGTGGCGATCGGATTAATCGTCTAGGAGGAGTATATCAAATTCCAGAGCATGCGTTTTTCAAACAACCCTTAATAGCTGACTTCCTGGTAGCGTGGCGATTAACTTAGAGTGCGAAAGTTGTTCGGCCCGATGAGGTCTATATGTGTACCGAGTTTCATACTAATACGTGCAAGCATGTTTAATATATGGACCAAATTTTCAGACTTTTTTCAAGGGGGCGCTGTCGAGCCCCCCTGCCACGCCCGGGTACCAGCCTATCCGGCGTCCTAATGGCCGCGGATTCCAATGTGTGTGCCAATTTTCAAGAGTTTTTGAGCATGTTAAGGCCCCCAAAAAGCCCCGGAAGACGGAAAAAAAAAAAAAAAATTAAAAAAAAAATTTTTTTTAAAAAAATATAGCTGCGAGCAGCGATGGCGGGCCCAAGCCCGGTGGCACCGCCACCCCGGTGGCTTCAGGGCAACTGTGCACAGCGGGCAATAGGCACTTAAAACGGTTAAACATCAAAGGACTATGTCAAATTCACTCCACATTTACTGCACTACAAGGTGCCGTTATAGAGCCCCTCCTCCCTGCCCATTTTCAAAGGATTACATGTGCCAAGTTTTAACATTATTCTGATGAATTTTGAAGCAAATCAGGTAAAAATAAGAGGGTGATCTCAATGTATGCTGAAAGTGACACATTTTCTGCTTCCAGTTGGTGGCGCTATGACTTTGAATCACAATAGTCAAATCCATGTGATCAGCCTTGTACAACGAAGACTAAGCCAAAGTTTCATCAAAATCAATTAATGTATGCAGAAGTTATAACACTTTGTTTCCCTTTTCTTGCCATAAATTCGTTGCCTCGCCACGGCCAAACCGTTTGAGATATCCAAAATCCGTTTGCAATTAAACAACTTCAATGTGTTAGCAACAAGTTAAAAAAAGCTTGGTGTAAATTGGATAAACCCTGTAGGAGTAGTAGTATAAAATTCATAGCCTGTTTTTTCAAAAAATTAACATTCAAACCAAAATAGCTGACTTCCTGTTGGTCGGAGCTAATGAATGTAAATTAGAAAATTGTCCGGCTTGATGAGAATAATATGTGTACCGAGTTTGGTGACTGTAGGAAAAACTAACCCCCCCACTTTTGTCAAAAGGTGGCGCTACTGAGCCCCTCCACCACGCCCATTTCTATGGCTTTGTCCATGTCTACTGGTTGACAATATTGATGTGTGTGTCGAGTTTCATGCAATTTGAAGCATGTTAAGAGCCTCAAAAACACTCAAGAATATTATTACAGTTTGACCTGTTGCCATGGCAACAATATTTCAAATATCAAAAATCCTGTCATAGGTCTACATCTGCTGTGTATTGACATTACACTGATGAAGTTTGAAGCAAATCAGGTAAAAATAAGAGGGTGATCTCAAAGCATTTTAAAAGTGATACACTTCTTGCTGCCATTTGGTGGCGCTATAACTTTGACTCACAATAGTTACATCCATGTGATCAGACTACTACAACCAACACACTCCTGAAGTTTCATAAACATCAATCAATGTATGCAGAAGTTATAACACATTTCCTGTTTCCCTTTTCTCGCCATAAATTCGTTGCCTCGCCACGGCCAAACCGTTTGAGATATCCAAAATCCGTTTGCAATTTTTAAACAACTTCAATGTGTTCGCAACAAGTTAAAAAAGCTTGGTGTAAATTGGATAAACCCTGTAGGAGTAGTAGTATAAAATTCATAGCCTGTTTTTTCAAAAAATTAACATTCAAACCAAAATAGCTGACTTCCTGTTGGTCGGAGCTAATGAATGTAAATTAGAAAATTGTCCGGCTTGATGAGAATAATATGTGTACCGAGTTTGGTGACTGTAGGAAAAACTAACCCCCCCACTTTTGTCAAAAGGTGGCGCTACTGAGCCCCTCCACCACGCCCATTTCTATGGCTTTGTCCATGTCTACTGGTTGACAATATTGATGTGTGTGTCGAGTTTCATGCAATTTGAAGCATGTTAAGAGCCTCAAAAACACTCAAGAATATTATTACAGTTTGACCTGTTGCCATGGCAACAATATTTCAAATATCAAAAATCCTGTCATAGGTCTACATCTGCTGTGTATTGACATTACACTGATGAAGTTTGAAGCAAATCAGGTAAAAATAAGAGGGTGATCTCAAAACATTTCAAAAAGTGATACACTTCCTGCTGCCAGTTGGTGGCGCTATAACTTTGACTCACAATAGTCACATCCATGTGATCAGACTCCTATAACGAACACACTCGTGAAGTTTCATAAAGATCAATATATGTATTAAGACGTTATAACACATTTCCTGTTTCCTTTTTCTCGCCATAAATTCGTTGCCTCACCACGGCCAAACCGTTCGAGATATCAAAAATCCCCTGGCAATTTTTAATCATCAGTGTCTTGACTTCATGCTGACCGAGTTTGGTGGCGATCGGATTAATCGTCTAGGAGGAGTATATCAAATTCCAGAGCATGCGTTTTTCAAACAACCCTTAATAGCTGACTTCCTGTTGGCGTGGCGATTAACTTAGAGCGCGAAAGTTGTTCGGCCCGATGAGGTCTATATGTGTACCGAGTTTCATACTAATACGTGCAAGCATGTTTAATATATGGACCAAATTTTCAGACTTTTTTCAAGGGGGCGCTGTCGAGCCCCCCTGCCACGCCCGGGTACCAGCCTCTCCGGCGTCCTAATGGCCGCGGATTCCAATGTGTGTGCCAATTTTCAAGAGTTTTTGAGCATGTTAAGGCCCCCAAAAAGCCCCGGAAGACGGAAAAAAAAAAAAAAAAAATAAATAAATAAATATAGCTGCGAGCAGCGATGGCGGGCCCAAGCCCGGTGGCACCGCCACCCCGGTGGCTTCAGGGCAACTGTGCACAGCGGGCAATAGGCACTTAAAACGGTTAAACATCAAAGGACTATGTCAAATTCACTCCACATTTACTGCACTACAAGGTGCCGTTATAGAGCCCCTCCTCCCTGCCCATTTTCAAAGGATTACATGTGCCAAGTTTTAACATTATTCTGATGAATTTTGAAGCAAATCAGGTAAAAATAAGAGGGTGATCTCAATGTATGCTGAAAGTGACACATTTTCTGCTTCCAGTTGGTGGCGCTATGACTTTGAATCACAATAGTCAAATCCATGTGATCAGCCTTGTACAACGAAGACTAAGCCAAAGTTTCATCAAAATCAATTAATGTATGCAGAAGTTATAACACTTTGTTTCCCTTTTCTTGCCATAAATTCGTTGCCTCGCCACGGCCAAACCGTTTGAGATATCCAAAATCCGTTTGCAATTAAACAACTTCAATGTGTTAGCAACAAGTTAAAAAAGCTTGGTGTAAATTGGATAAACCCTGTAGGAGTAGTAGTATAAAATTCATAGCCTGTTTTTTCAAAAAATTAACATTCAAACCAAAATAGCTGACTTCCTGTTGGTCGGAGCTAATGAATGTAAATTAGAAAATTGTCCGGCTTGATGAGAATAATATGTGTACCGAGTTTGGTGACTGTAGGAAAAACTAACCCCCACTTTTGTCAAAAGGTGGCGCTACTGAGCCCCTCCACCACGCCCATTTCTATGGCTTTGTCCATGTCTACTGGTTGACAATATTGATGTGTGTGTCGAGTTTCATGCAATTTGAAGCATGTTAAGAGCCTCAAAAACACTCAAGAATATTATTACAGTTTGACCTGTTGCCATGGCAACAATATTTCAAATATCAAAAATCCTGTCATAGGTCTACATCTGCTGTGTATTGACATTACACTGATGAAGTTTGAAGCAAATCAGGTAAAAATAAGAGGGTGATCTCAAAGCATTTTAAAAGTGATACACTTCTTGCTGCCATTTGGTGGCGCTATAACTTTGACTCACAATAGTTACATCCATGTGATCAGACTACTACAACCAACACACTCCTGAAGTTTCATAAACATCAATCAATGTATGCAGAAGTTATAACACATTTCCTGTTTCCCTTTTCTCGCCATAAATTTGTTGCCTCGCCACGGCCAAACCGTTTGAGATATCCAAAATCCGTTTGCAATTAAACAACTTCAATGTGTTCGCAACAAGTTAAAAAAGCTTGGTGTAAATTGGATAAACCCTGTAGGAGTAGTAGTATAAAATTCATAGCCTGTTTTTTCAAAAAATTAACATTCAAACCAAAATAGCTGACTTCCTGTTGGTCGGAGCTAATGAATGTAAATTAGAAAATTGTCCGGCTTGATGAGAATAATATGTGTACCGAGTTTGGTGACTGTAGGAAAAACTAACCCCCCCACTTTTGTCAAAAGGTGGCGCTACTGAGCCCCTCCACCACGCCCATTTCTATGGCTTTGTCCATGTCTACTGGTTGACAATATTGATGTGTGTGTCGAGTTTCATGCAATTTGAAGCATGTTAAGAGCCTCAAAAACACTCAAGAATATTATTACAGTTTGACCTGTTGCCATGGCAACAATATTTCAAATATCAAAAATCCTGTCATAGGTCTACATCTGCTGTGTATTGACATTACACTGATGAAGTTTGAAGCAAATCAGGTAAAAATAAGAGGGTGATCTCAAAACATTTCAAAAAGTGATACACTTCCTGCTGCCAGTTGGTGGCGCTATAACCTTGACTCACAATAGTCACATCCATGTGATCAGACTCCTATAACGAACACACTCATGAAGTTTCATAAAGATCAATATATGTATTAAGACGTTATAACACATTTCCTGTTTCCTTTTTCTCGCCATAAATTCGTTGCCTCGCCACGGCCAAACCGTTCGAGATATCAAAAATCCCCTGGCAATTTTTAATCATCAGTGTCTTGACTTCATGCTGACCGAGTTTGGTGGCGATCGGATTAATCGTCTAGGAGGAGTATATCAAATTCCAGAGCATGCGTTTTTCAAACAACCCTTAATAGCTGACTTCCTGTTGGCGTGGCGATTAACTTAGAGCGCGAAAGTTGTTCGGCCCGATGAGGTCTATATGTGTACCGAGTTTCATACTAATACGTGCAAGCATGTTTAATATATGGACCAAATTTTCAGACTTTTTTCAAGGGGGCGCTGTCGAGCCCCCTGCCACGCCCGGGTACCAGCCTCTCCGGCGTCCTAATGGCCGCGGATTCCAATGTGTGTGCCAATTTTCAAGAGTTTTTGAGCATGTTAAGGCCCCCAAAAAGCCCCGGAAGACGAAAAAAAAAAAAAATAAATAAATAAAAAAAATAAAAAATAATAATCCTTAGAAGAACAAGAGGGCCCTGCGCGAATTTTCGCTTGGGCCCTAATAACGAGCAGCGATGGCGGGCCCAAGCCCGGTGGCACCGCCACCCCGGTGGCTTCAGGGCAACTGTGCACAGCGGGCAATAGGCACTTAAAACGGTTAAACATCAAAGGACTATGTCAAATTCACTCCACATTTACTGCACTACAAGGTGCCGCTATAGAGCCCCTCCTCCCTGCCCATTTTCAAAGGATTACATGTGCCAAGTTTTAACATTATTCTGATGAATTTTGAAGCAAATCAGGTAAAAATAAGAGGGTGATCTCAATGTATGCTGAAAGTGACACATTTTCTGCTTCCAGTTGGTGGCGCTATGACTTTGAATCACAATAGTCAAATCCATGTGATCAGCCTTGTACAACGAAGACTAAGCCAAAGTTTCATCAAAATCAATTAATGTATGCAGAAGTTATAACACTTTGTTTCCCTTTTCTTGCCATAAATTCGTTGCCTCGCCACGGCCAAACCGTTTGAGATATCCAAAATCCGTTTGCAATTAAACAACTTCAATGTGTTAGCAACAAGTTAAAAAAAGCTTGGTGTAAATTGGATAAACCCTGTAGGAGTAGTAGTATAAAATTCATAGCCTGTTTTTTCAAAAAATTAACATTCAAACCAAAATAGCTGACTTCCTGTTGGTCGGAGCTAATGAATGTAAATTAGAAAATTGTCCGGCTTGATGAGAATAATATGTGTACCGAGTTTGGTGACTGTAGGAAAAACTAACCCCCCCACTTTTGTCAAAAGGTGGCGCTACTGAGCCCCTCCACCACGCCCATTTCTATGGCTTTGTCCATGTCTACTGGTTGACAATATTGATGTGTGTGTCGAGTTTCATGCAATTTGAAGCATGTTAAGAGCCTCAAAAACACTCAAGAATATTATTACAGTTTGACCTGTTGCCATGGCAACAATATTTCAAATATCAAAAATCCTGTCATAGGTCTACATCTGCTGTGTATTGACATTACACTGATGAAGTTTGAAGCAAATCAGGTAAAAATAAGAGGGTGATCTCAAAGCATTTTAAAAGTGATACACTTCTTGCTGCCATTTGGTGGCGCTATAACTTTGACTCACAATAGTTACATCCATGTGATCAGACTACTACAACCAACACACTCGTGAAGTTTCATAAACATCAATCAATGTATGCAGAAGTTATAACACATTTCCTGTTTCCCTTTTCTCGCCATAAATTCGTTGCCTCGCCACGGCCAAACCGTTTGAGATATCCAAAATCCGTTTGCAATTAAACAACTTCAATGTGTTCGCAACAAGTTAAAAAAGCTTGGTGTAAATTGGATAAACCCTGTAGGAGTAGTAGTATAAAATTCATAGCCTGTTTTTTCAAAAAATTAACATTCAAACCAAAATAGCTGACTTCCTGTTGGTCGGAGCTAATGAATGTAAATTAGAAAATTGTCCGGCTTGATGAGAATAATATGTGTACCGAGTTTGGTGACTGTAGGAAAAACTAACCCCCCACTTTTGTCAAAAGGTGGCGCTACTGAGCCCCTCCACCACGCCCATTTCTATGGCTTTGTCCATGTCTACTGGTTGACAATATTGATGTGTGTGTCGAGTTTCATGCAATTTGAAGCATGTTAAGAGCCTCAAAAACACTCAAGAATATTATTACAGTTTGACCTGTTGCCATGGCAACAATATTTCAAATATCAAAAATCCTGTCATAGGTCTACATCTGCTGTGTATTGACATTACACTGATGAAGTTTGAAGCAAATCAGGTAAAAATAAGAGGGTGATCTCAAAACATTTCAAAAAGTGATACACTTCCTGCTGCCAGTTGGTGGCGCTATAACCTTGACTCACAATAGTCACATCCATGTGATCAGACTCCTATAACGAACACACTCATGAAGTTTCATAAAGATCAATATATGTATTAAGACGTTATAACACATTTCCTGTTTCCTTTTTCTCGCCATAAATTCGTTGCCTCGCCACGGCCAAACCGTTCGAGATATCAAAAATCCCCTGGCAATTTTTAATCATCAGTGTCTTGACTTCATGCTGACCGAGTTTGGTGGCGATCGGATTAATCGTCTAGGAGGAGTATATCAAATTCCAGAGCATGCGTTTTTCAAACAACCCTTAATAGCTGACTTCCTGTTGGCGTGGCGATTAACTTAGAGCGCGAAAGTTGTTCGGCCCGATGAGGTCTATATGTGTACCGAGTTTCATACTAATACGTGCAAGCATGTTTAATATATGGACCAAATTTTCAGACTTTTTTCAAGGGGGCGCTGTCGAGCCCCCCTGCCACGCCCGGGTACCAGCCTCTCCGGCGTCCTAATGGCCGCGGATTCCAATGTGTGTGCCAATTTTCAAGAGTTTTTGAGCATGTTAAGGCCCCCAAAAAGCCCCGGAAGACGAAAAAAAAAAAAATAAATAAATAAAAAAAATAAAAAATAATAATCCTTAGAAGAACAAGAGGGCCCTGCGCGAATTTTCGCTTGGGCCCTAATAACGAGCAGCGATGGCGGGCCCAAGCCCGGTGGCACCGCCACCCCGGTGGCTTCAGGGCAACTGTGCACAGCGGGCAATAGGCACTTAAAACGGTTAAACATCAAAGGACTATGTCAAATTCACTCCACATTTACTGCACTACAAGGTGCCGCTATAGAGCCCCTCCTCCCTGCCCATTTTCAAAGGATTACATGTGCCAAGTTTTAACATTATTCTGATGAATTTTGAAGCAAATCAGGTAAAAATAAGAGGGTGATCTCAATGTATGCTGAAAGTGACACATTTTCTGCTTCCAGTTGGTGGCGCTATGACTTTGAATCACAATAGTCAAATCCATGTGATCAGCCTTGTACAACGAAGACTAAGCCAAAGTTTCATCAAAATCAATTAATGTATGCAGAAGTTATAACACTTTGTTTCCCTTTTCTTGCCATAAATTCGTTGCCTCGCCACGGCCAAACCGTTTGAGATATCCAAAATCCGTTTGCAATTAAACAACTTCAATGTGTTAGCAACAAGTTAAAAAAAGCTTGGTGTAAATTGGATAAACCCTGTAGGAGTAGTAGTATAAAATTCATAGCCTGTTTTTTCAAAAAATTAACATTCAAACCAAAATAGCTGACTTCCTGTTGGTCGGAGCTAATGAATGTAAATTAGAAAATTGTCCGGCTTGATGAGAATAATATGTGTACCGAGTTTGGTGACTGTAGGAAAAACTAACCCCCACTTTTGTCAAAAGGTGGCGCTACTGAGCCCCTCCACCACGCCCATTTCTATGGCTTTGTCCATGTCTACTGGTTGACAATATTGATGTGTGTGTCGAGTTTCATGCAATTTGAAGCATGTTAAGAGCCTCAAAAACACTCAAGAATATTATTACAGTTTGACCTGTTGCCATGGCAACAATATTTCAAATATCAAAAATCCTGTCATAGGTCTACATCTGCTGTGTATTGACATTACACTGATGAAGTTTGAAGCAAATCAGGTAAAAATAAGAGGGTGATCTCAAAGCATTTTAAAAGTGATACACTTCTTGCTGCCATTTGGTGGCGCTATAACTTTGACTCACAATAGTTACATCCATGTGATCAGACTACTACAACCAACACACTCGTGAAGTTTCATAAACATCAATCAATGTATGCAGAAGTTATAACACATTTCCTGTTTCCCTTTTCTCGCCATAAATTCGTTGCCTCGCCACGGCCAAACCGTTTGAGATATCCAAAATCCGTTTGCAATTAAACAACTTCAATGTGTTCGCAACAAGTTAAAAAAAGCTTGGTGTAAATTGGATAAACCCTGTAGGAGTAGTAGTATAAAATTCATAGCCTGTTTTTTCAAAAAATTAACATTCAAACCAAAATAGCTGACTTCCTGTTGGTCGGAGCTAATGAATGTAAATTAGAAAATTGTCCGGCTTGATGAGAATAATATGTGTACCGAGTTTGGTGACTGTAGGAAAAACTAACCCCCACTTTTGTCAAAAGGTGGCGCTACTGAGCCCCTCCACCACGCCCATTTCTATGGCTTTGTCCATGTCTACTGGTTGACAATATTGATGTGTGTGTTGAGTTTCATGCAATTTGAAGCATGTTAAGAGCCTCAAAAACACTCAAGAATATTATTACAGTTTGACCTGTTGCCATGGCAACAATATTTCAAATATCAAAAATCCTGTCATAGGTCTACATCTGCTGTGTATTGACATTACACTGATGAAGTTTGAAGCAAATCAGGTAAAAATAAGAGGGTGATCTCAAAACATTTCAAAAAGTGATACACTTCCTGCTGCCAGTTGGTGGCGCTATAACTTTGACTCACAATAGTCACATCCATGTGATCAGACTCCTATAACGAACACACTCGTGAAGTTTCATAAAGATCAATATATGTATTAAGACGTTATAACACATTTCCTGTTTCCTTTTTCTCGCCATAAATTTGTTGCCTCGCCACGGCCAAACCGTTCGAGATATCAAAAATCCCCTGGCAATTTTTAATCATCAGTGTCTTGACTTCATGCTGACCGAGTTTGGTGGCGATCGGATTAATCGTCTAGGAGGAGTATATCAAATTCCAGAGCATGCGTTTTTCAAACAACCCTTAATAGCTGACTTCCTGTTGGCGTGGCGATTAACTTAGAGCGCGAAAGTTGTTCGGCCCGATGAGGTCTATATGTGTACCGAGTTTCATACTAATACGTGCAAGCATGTTTAATATATGGACCAAATTTTCAGACTTTTTTCAAGGGGGCGCTGTCGAGCCCCCCTGCCACGCCCGGGTACCAGCCTCTCCGGCGTCCTAATGGCCGCGGATTCCAATGTGTGTGCCAATTTTCAAGAGTTTTTGAGCATGTTAAGGCCCCCAAAAAGCCCCGGAAGACGGAAAAAAAAAATAAAAAAAAAAAAAAAATAAAAATAATAATAATAATCCTTAGAAGAACAAGAGGGCCCTGCGCGAATTTTCGCTTGGGCCCTAATAATCCTTAGAAGAACAAGAGGGCCCTGCGCGAATTTTCGCTTGGGCCCTAATAATCCTTAGAAGAACAAGAGGGCCCTGCGCGAATTTTCGCTTGGGCCCTAAAAAAAAAAAAAAAAAAATAATAATCCTTAGAAGAACAAGAGGGCCCTGCGCGAATTTTCGCTTGGGCCCTAATAATAATCCTTAGAAGAACAAGAGGGCCCTGCGCGCTTAATTCGCTTGGGCCCTAATAATAAACGGAGCAATTCCAATAGGGTCCTCACACCATCGGTGCTCGGGCCCTAATAATAATAATAATAATAATAATAATAATAATAAACGGAGCAATTCCAATAGGGTCCTCACACCATCGGTGCTCGGGCCCTAATAATAATAAACGGAGCAATTCCAATAGGGTCCTCACACCATCGGTGCTCGGGCCCTAATAATAATAATAATAATAATAATAATAATAAATATAGCTGCAAGCAGCAATTCGGGGCCAAGCCCCAGAAGGGGCAGTAGCGCAATACAGAGCAGGAAGAGCAAAAACAGCAGAAATTGAATGTACATGCTAAACAGCTCGTTCAGAAGGACAGGTGGAAATGAAATGAAAATTAATAGAAGTTCAGAGAATGAACACGGAATGAACTAAAAACACTTGTATCTCATTCAAGAGGAATAAAGATTAGTACAATGCTTATTTGGATAAAAAAGGTATCAAAATGACTCATTACACACAATTGTATAAAGGCACCCCACACGGGATTTGAACCCACAACCTCCTGGTCCAATGTCCATTTCTCAACTCATTGCGCCACTGTGCAGGTGTTGTTGGCACACCTGCCGAAGTTCATTAGTTCATGTGAAAATGAACTCAAAATGAAGAATTTTTATAAAACTGCACTGAATGTTATATTTAATAACTATTTTAGATCATTCTGCAGCTCATCATGCTGTAGCGCAATACAGAGCAGGAAGAGGAAAAACAGCAGAAAATGAACAAACATGAAACAGCTGGTTCAGAATTACGGGCGAAAATGAACTCAGAACTTATGTACATAAGCTTAGATGAAAATGAACACAGCATGAAACAAAAAGCATTTATTTCTAATCCAAGAGGCAGTAAAGGAATCAAAACAAACTATTTCATAAAACTGCTCCACCTGGGATTCGACCCCACTATATTGGGGTGCAGAGCTCATCAGGTAACTGGCTTTACACATTGAGCTACTTGAGGATGCACATTCAACAATCTGTGGAAGAGAACTTTTAGTGTAAGAAAGAATTTACAAAAAAGCATTACTTAGCATGCTAACCATATTAGCATGCTAAACTAACTTAATGCTAATGAAGCTCATGGTTAACTTGATAGCTGAAGAGCCACATTAAAGAGAATGACAACTGGTTAGCATGCTAAGCAATTAGCATGCTAAGCTAACTAGCATAAGACAACAAACACAAGCAAGGTCACATTCAGAGATGAATATCTTGGGAATGGTAGCGAATATCAAAAATCCATTCAGTCATTTCTGTGTGGCTCGGTCCAAAGATCACCTGAGCTGATTTTGGACAAAATTGGACAAAAATTGTAGGAGGAGTAGTGAAAAAATGGAATACTGTACTTTTCAAAATGGCCACTACTGTACTGGGTGGAGTCTTAATGTAAGATATTGAATGTGATCAGTATGAAGAGAGGAATCAGTTGTATTGACATTCATTTTTCTGGAACAAAGGGTTCAAAAGTTATAACCTTTACAAGCTTTACAACCTTTACCTGATCTGTTGAAAAGAGATGGTATTCATCCCTCCCGGGATGGTGCTGCTCTTCTCTCTAGAAATTTGGCAAATAGTCTTAGAGCTGAAACATGACAAACCAGGGCCCAGATCAGGACGCAGACAAACTGGCTAAACCGACCGTCTGCTAGCCGCCTCACGTCACAGAACTCAGATAATTCACAGCACATAGAAACACTTTCACCTAGATATTATCACATAGAGACTGTGTCTGTACCTCGAACTAGTAAATACAAAAAACTTCCAAAACCTTTTAAGGGTAAAAATTTAATTGATGTTCAAAAAATGAAAATCACAGATAAATCAGATAAACAAATGATAAAGCTTGGGTTACTGAATATTAGATCTATTTCTTCAAAAGCACTTATTGTAAATGAAATTATCACAGACAATAAACTAGACTTGCTGTGTTTGACAGAAACCTGGCTAAAACCAGACGATTACATTACTTTAAATGAATCTAGTCCTCAAGGTTATGATTATCGACACAATCCTCGACAGAAAGGCAAAGGGGGAGGTGTTGCTGTAATTTATAGTAATATATTCAGAATCATTCAAAAGAATTTCAAATATAATTCCTTTGAAGTGATGGTGCTTTATGTAACATTATGTAAGTTGACATTTGTGCTGGCTACTGTATACAGGCCACCAGGGCACCATACTGACTTTATCAAAGAATTTGCTGAGTTTCTATCAGAGTTAGTACTGGCTGCGGATAAAGTCCTTGTTGTTGGTGATTTTAATATCCATGTAGATAATAATAAAGACGCATTTGGATTGGCATTTGCAGATATTTTAAACTCTATTGGAGTTAAACAACACGTGTCAGGACCCACTCATTGTCGTAATCATACCCTAGATCTAATACTGTCGCATGGAATAGATATTGATGCTGTTGAAATTCTACAGCAGAGCGATGATATATCAGATCATTATTTAGTCTCGTGTATAATACAATTAGCCAAGGCTACAAAACCACCACCCAGCCATAAATATTGTAGAAAAATCACGTCTGCCACTAAAGATTGCTTTATAAATAATCTCCCCGAGCAGTTTCATCGCCTTAGTATACCTGACAACATAGAAGAACTCGATGCTGCAACAGAAACTATTGGCTCTCTCTTTTCCAGCACATTAGATGCGGTCGCTCCTTTACGTCTAAAGAAGATTAAGGAAACTAATCCAACGCCGTGGTATGATGAGCACACTCGGGCTCTAAAACGAGCTGTTAGAAAAGCTGAACGTAGTTGGAAGAAAACAAAACTAGAAGTTTTTCGCCTTTCGTGGAAAGAAAAAATGATTGAGTACAGAACAGCCATAAGAAATGCTAGATCTACTTATTTTTCAAATCTCTTAATAGAAAACAAACATAATCCTAGGTATTTATTTGACACAGTGGCTAAATTAACTAGAAACAGAGATTCAACTGCTGACGTTTCCATAGAGCACAGCAGTAATGACTTTATGAACTTCTTTACTTGCAAGATTGATAATATTAGAGAGAAAATTATAAACATGCAACCGTCTACAGTTTCTCTTCAGACAGTGCACTGTAGTGTCCCTGAGGTAAAACTAGAATCATTCGCCGCTATAGGAGAGGAAGAATTATCTAAACTTATCAAATCATCAAAATCAACGACATGTATGTTAGACCCAATGCCGACTAAACTACTGAAAGAAATGCTTCCAGAGGTCGTAGGTCCACTTCTTGATATAATTAATTCATCTTTAACACTAGGACACGTGCCAAAAACCTTTAAGCAGGCTATTATCAAACCTCTTATTAAAAAACCTCAACTAGATCCGAGAGATTTAGTAAATTACAGGCCAATCTCGAATCTACCTTTTCTGTCAAAGATACTAGAAAAGGCAGTTTCAACACAACTGTGTTCCTTTTTAGAAAGAAATGGAATCTGTGAGGATTTCCAGTCAGGATTTAGACCATACCATAGTACTGAGACTGCTCTCGTTAGAGTTACAAACGATCTACTCCTATCATCCGATCGTGGCTGTATTTCTCTATTAGTGTTATTAGATCTCAGTGCTGCTTTTGACACTATCGATCATAACATTCTTTTAAAAAGACTTGAAAACTATATTGGCATTAGTGGAATTGCTTTGGCATGGTTCAAATCATACTTATCTGACCGTTATCAGTCTGTGGTAGTTAATGAAGAGATGTCGTATCGATCACAGGTTAAATATGGGGTACCACAAGGCTCAGTATTAGGACCGTTGCTTTTCACTCTGTACATGCTGCCCTTAGGAGAGATAATTAGGAAGCATGGTGTTAGTTTTCACTGCTACGCTGACGATACTCAGCTCTATATTTCCTCGCGCCCTGACGAAACCTACAAATTCACAAAACTAACAGAATGCATAGCTGACATTAAAAACTGGATGACAAGAAATTTCTTATTATTAAATTCAGAAAAAACTGATTTCCTAATCTTTGGACCAAAAACTTCCTCACGAAAAAACCTTGAATACTCTCTAACACTTGACGGGTGCTCCATTAAACCTTCGTCCTCAGTTAGGAACCTGGGTGTGCTCTTTGATACCAATCTTTCATTTGAAAGTCATGTTTCTAGTATCTGTAAAACCGCCTTCTTCCATCTAAAAAATATATCTAAATTACGACATATGCTCTCAATGACAAATGCGGAACAGTTGGTTCATGCATTCATGACCTCAAGACTAGATTATTGTAACGCTCTACTGGGTGGTGGTTCTGCTCGGCTTTTAAACAAACTACAGTTGGTTCAAAATGCGGCAGCTAGAGTTCTTACTAGAACCAGAAAGTATGACCATATTAGCCCAGTTCTGTCAACATTACATTGGCTCCCTATTAAACATCGTATAGATTTTAAAATCTTGCTACTTACTTATAAAGCTCTAAATGGTTTAGCTCCCCAGTACCTAAGTGAGCTCTTAATGCATTATAGTCCTTCACGTTTATTGCGATCTCAGAATTTAGGCCAGTTGATAATACCCAGAATATCAAAATCAACTGAAGGCGGCAGATCATTTTCCTATTTAGCACCTAAACTCTGGAACAATCTTCCTAGCATTGTTCGGGAAGCAGACACACTCTGTCAGTTTAAATCTAGACTAAAAACACATCTCTTTGCTCTTGCATACACATAACACATTATCAATACATTAACATTTTTCAAATCCGTTAAAGGATTGTTACGCTGCAATAATTAGGTCGGCCGGAACCGAGAACATTTCCTATAACACTAGATATACCTGTACATCAGAACAAGAATGGCATCTACGCTAATATCTGTCTCTCTGCTTATCCTGAGGTTTGCCGGGTGCTGGATCCAGGCCGTATCCAGGTCAGATGGAGAACCTGCGTCTGGACCTGACTACAACGTAGCCCAGGATCCCCGTATCCGCTTACATATATTTATATATAATCGATTTTTAATCTCTATAATAAAAATGTACAATTCAGATTTTGATCTCCATATACATTTACATATATACATCTTCCAAGGGGTTTTTTCCCTCCTAGGACTTTTTTCCCAGTGCTAGCACGCTGGGTTTTTCTCCTAGGGGGTTTTTTCCACCCCTGGAAGTCAGCCGACATTGGCTTAATGTAGCACCATCTTGTATATGTTACATATTACCACGCTTGTTTGTACAGTTTTAACCACTTCCCTTTTTTTCTGTGCTTCTAATATGTAAAGCTGCTTTGAAACAATTACCAATTGTAAAAGCGCTATATAAATAAATTTGACTTGAAATTTGACAAAAGTGAATATTTGAACTGGTGGTGGCGCTATAGACTTAGTCCTAGATACTCCAAAGTTGGTCAAATTACTTTTAATTACTATCACTACAAGCATGCCAAATTTGATAATTTTCCTTCTTATGGTTCATTGATTACCATACAGGGGGAAGAAGAATAACTACGAATTTGGACATAAAAGAATTGCATGTGATAGCTTCAGATTAGACCAGTTTTAGGCAGAATGCCTAGAACAGACACAAGTTCTGCATCTTTTCCTGCCACAGTACCTCATGCGGTCTGGGCATGTGTCACACTGAGTTTCAAACCCACGATGCAGAGCATTCGGGATCCGTGGCGTAACACATTGAGCTAATCAGCCATGCAAGTTCATCAGTATGCTAAGGAGAGGTTTCAATGTGAGAAAGAGTTCACAAAAAAAAAAGCTTCATAGCATGTTAACCATATTAGTATGCAAAGTTATTTAATGCCAACTAAGTTTTGGTTAACCTGTTGACTGAAGACCACATTAGAAAGAATAGCAATAGTTTAGCATGCTAAGCAATTACTGTGCTAAGCTAACTAGTATAAGACAACAAACACAAGCAAGGTCACATTCAGAGATGAATATCTTGGGAATGGTAGCGAATATCAAAAATCCGTTCAGTCATTTCTGTGCGGCTCGGTCCAAAGATCATCTGAGCTGATTTTGGACAAAATTGACCAAAATTTGTGGGAGGAGTAGCGAAAAAACTGTTTTTGATTTAATTCAATATGGCAGACAGGTACATTTAAGGAAAATGACAAATGACACATTGTCGGAATCGGCATAAGCCAGGGAATAAAATGACATAAAGCAGACAAATTTTGGATAATGTTTTCAAAAGTTATAAGCAATTTTGCAAAAATCATTATATCTGTGGAACACTAGGTGGCGCTGTGCTGAAACTTCTCATGTACCTTCAGGACACTCTGATGGTCATATGTACCAAATTTTGTGATGATATGTCAAATTGTTTAAAAGTTATTGCAATTTATGACAAAATTCAAAATGGCGGACACGTGGTTCATCCGATGTTGACGAATTCGATATCCTCGGATTCGGCATGGCACAGGGAATCCATAGACACCAAGATCTGGATTTTCTAATAAAGTGTTCAAAAGTTATTGGCCAAAATAGCCATTTTTCAGATCTCATGACCTGTAGGTGGCGCTGTTCCCAAATTTGGCATGGAACCTCAGATCATGGTCTTGATCAAGTGTACCAATTTTAGTTTTGATTGCTCAAAGTTTGGCCGAGATACAGCCTCTATAGCAATTTTGGGTCAACCTTGTTAACTTCGTGACATCATAACTTTTGAACAAAGATGAATAAAAAAAATCTGTTCAGTCATTTCTGTGCGGCTCAGACCAAAGATCACTTGATCAAAGTTTGGACAAAATTGGACAAATTTTGAAGGAGGAGTAGCGAAAAAACGGAATACTGTACTTTTCAAAATGGCCACTACTGTACTGGGTGGAGACTTAATGTAAGATATTGAATGTGATCAGTATGAAGAGAGGAATCAGTTGTATTGACATTCATTTTTCTGGAACAAAGGGTTCAAAAGTTATAACCTTTACAAAAGTGAATATTTGAACTGGTGGTGGCGCTATAGACTTAGTCCTAGATACTCCAAAGTTGGTCAAATTACTTTTAATTACTATCACTACAAGCATGCCAAATTTGATAATTTTCCTTCTTATGGTTCATTGATTACCATACAGGGGGAAGAAGAATAACTACGAATTTGGACATAAAGGAATTGCATGTGATAGCTTCAGATTATACCAGTTTTAGGCAGAATGCCTAGAACAGACACAAGTTCTGCATATTTTACTGCCACAGTACCTCATGCGGTCTGGGCATGTGTCATACTGAGTTTCGAACCCACGATGCAGAGCATTCGGGATCCGTGGCGTAACACATTGAGCTAATCAGCCATGCAAGTTCATCAGTATGCTAAGCAGAGGTTTCAGTGTGAGAAAGAGTTCACAAAAAAAAAAAGCTTCATAGCATGTTAACCATATTAGTATGCAAAGTTATTTAATGCCAACTAAGTTTTGGTTAACCTGTTGACTGAAGACCACATTAGAAAGAATAGCAATAGTTTAGCATGCTAAGCAATTACTGTGCTAAGCTAACTAGTATAAGACAACAAACACAAGCAAGGTCACATTCAGAGATGAATATCTTGGGAATGGTAGCGAATATCAAAAATCCGTTCAGTCATTTCTGTGCGGCTCGGTCCAAAGATCATCTGAGCTGATTTTGGACAAAATTGACCAAAATTTGTAGGAGGAGTAGCGAAAAAACTGTTTTTGATTTAATTCAATATGGCAGACAGGTACATTTAAGGAAAATGACAAATGACACATTGTCGGAATCGGCATAAGCCAGGGAATAAAATGACATAAAGCAGACAAATTTTGGATAATGTTTTCAAAAGTTATAAGCAATTTTGCAAAAAACATTATATCTGTGGAACACTAGGTGGCGCTGTGCTGAAACTTCTCATGTACCTTCAGGACACTCTGATGGTCATATGTACCAAATTTTGTGATGATATGTCAAATTGTTTAAAAGTTATTGCAATTTATGACAAAATTCAAAATGGCGGACATGCTTTTCATCCGATGTTGGCAAATTCAATATCCCCGGATTCGGCATGGCCCAAGGAATCCATAGACACTAAGATCTTGATTTTCTAATAAAGTGTTCAAAAGTAATTGGCCAAAATAGCCATTTTTCATATCTCATGACCTGTAGGTGGCGCTGTTCCCAAATTTGGCATGGAACCTCAGATCATGGTCTTGATCAAGGGTACCAATTTTTGTTTCGATTGCTCAAAGTTTGGCCGAGATACAGCCTCTATAGCAATTTCGGGTCAACCTCGTTAACTTCGTGACATCATAACTTTTGAACAAAGATGAATAAAAAAAATCTGTTCAGTCATTTCTGTGCGGCTCAGACCAAAGATCACCTGATCAAAGTCTGGACAAAATTGGACAAATTTTGAAGGAGGAGAAGCGAAAAAAACAAATACTGTACTTTTCAAAATGGCCGCTACTGTAATGGGTGGAGACTTAATGTAAGAAGTTGAATAGCATCAGCATGAAGAGACGAATCAGATGAACTAAATTTAATTTTTCTATGACAAAGAGTTCAAATGTTAAAACCGTTAGAATGTTGAAATTTTGAACTGGTAGTGGCGCTATAGAGTTGGTTCTAGAGACTCCAAATTTGGTCCAATCACTATTCATGAGCATCTCTACAACTGTGCCAAATTTCATCATTTTCTCATGTTCTGTTGATAGGGCTGCCATAGACTCCCATTCGGGAGGAAGAATAATAATAATAAAAGGGAAAACGTACAATTACAATAGGGGCTACAGCCCCTTCGGGGCTTGGCCCCTAATAAACATTATGTGGTTGAAAACACTGAATAGTTGTGAAATATGAAAAGCACTGAGCGCATCCATCTCTGGCTCAGCGCCAGCAGCGTGGAAGCAGGTTTGAATTTAGCAGTGACGCACTGGTGTGATCGTATGCGTTTAAAGGATTAAAATCGATCGCGTTTCGGGGGAGAAGCGGGATGAATTGAAACTGAGGTGGCAATGCCCCCTTTTGCCCCCTTGTGGCGCCGGGCCTGACAAAACAGTTGATTATTTACGAACAAAGCTCACAGAAATGTGAAAATGGTCTCATTTAAAAGAAAATATAAAGCTAAAATGTGAAAGATTTTTTAGCTTTTTTGATAGTTGATACTAAGTAGCCCTTATCAAAACTGCAGGGGTCCTGACCCCCTGTCCCCTGTGTCGGTCACATGATTTTGCCAAATAAGACATGTTCCTGGATCAACATATTTTGTTGATCCTGGAACAACATTCCTGTCCAAAAATTTAGTCTTAACCCTATTACTACCCCTAAACCTAATCCTATATTAAAAATACCTAACTAATCATAATGATAGTAAACATTATATATATATATATATATATATATATATATATATATATATATATATATATATATATATATATATATATATATATATATATATATATATATATATATATAATGTTTACTATCATTATGATTGGTTAGGTATTTTTCCCCTAAGCACTGACGCTCGCTACAGACTCCAGTTCAATAGATGGCGGCAACGCACCAAAATAAGGTTTGCCAACCGCCAACAATAAAAGAAGAAGGGTTTTCACGGCGCTTACTGAATGCAGTATGAGTTATTGCAGACTTGGATGCGCGAAAACAATACGGAACACGACTTACAAGATATATTATAATAGTTCTTTCAAACCTGTCATAGCTGTGATCTTATTAGCTTTTTTTATTATTATTTTGGACCGCTACAGACAGCAAACTTTCACGCTTAATCTGGAGAATATATTTTGTTTTATTTCATTATTCCCAACTACTAACGCTTTAACCCTTTTGGAAAATGTTCCTTCACTACATCAGATGGCGTCTGCAGTTTTTAAAAGAAAAGTTCCCTCTGTATCATCGGAATATATCGAAGTGCATTACTCGTGATGACAGTTCTGTTGAAACCAGCCTCTTGATGAAACTTTGCGCTGAGCGTTATTACATTTCTTCTGAAGCTTTTCACAGCAGATCATGTACATATGGTCCCTTAGGAACAGAACTGAAGAAAAACATCATTGAGCAGTGGACTTCAGCAATACGTTCAAGAGCATATGTGTTTGGGATAAATACTTCAGTGCTAAGTAGAACATGTAAGGAACCTGTCAGAATTGTTGACTTAAGGGCTCTTAAAGAAGTCCTTAACCAAGACAGTTCAACTAAAGAAGAAGAATCTCAAAAGATTCATAAACTTTTGAAAGACACTGCGTCTTTTCGGACGAGTCTATTTCAGGGTGAGTGCAGACCAGTCTTCACTATTCATACAGTACGCATACCCCTAAATTCGAGACCCTGTGCGGTCGCCCACTTAGCATAGTCCATGCGATGGCTTTAGTCATCTGGATTTTTTTGTCCCTTCAAGGTGCTTTGCAGCAGTATATTCAGGCTTTGGAGCTTGTGAATAGGACATTGCCCTTTGGACTGGCAGAGACAGGTCTTTGTCATCATTTCGATAATCAGCTCAGACATTCATCCAGTTGGTGAGTGAGGCCTGATTATCTTATTTTTATCAGCTGTGTTATTTTAATGAATGACTGTTTTACTGGACCACTCTAATAACAAGATGAAATAATGTAAATTAGTAATTATTTGAATTGCTTTGCCTTTACATATGATTGAAAATGTAACCTTTTCG
Source organism: Chanodichthys erythropterus (assembly GCF_024489055.1). Lineage (NCBI taxonomy): Eukaryota > Metazoa > Chordata > Actinopteri > Cypriniformes > Xenocyprididae > Chanodichthys > Chanodichthys erythropterus. Next base: position 38,185,245 of record NC_090241.1, read on the forward strand.
TTAACTTCTGTTAGTTCATTTGAAGTAACGGAATCATCTTTAGTCTGGTTCTGTTCTCCTCGGACTTCTTCACAGTGGATGGACTATTGGGCTCATCAAAGACTGCAGTGGTGGAGGAAGGTAAAAGCATGGCAGCACACATATGGGTGGATTGGGTACTGACACTAATGCTGCATTTACACTGCACGATTGTCAAAGCTTTCAGATCAGTATTCCTTTCACACTACGCAACTATCTGGGATAGCTTTTAGTTGCTGCTGTGTGCACTTTGCACGATGGATCGGCGACAGGGGGTTACACATTTCATGACTTTACAATAGGAAGAATCGCTGAGAACTGTCTGGTCCACAAACTACGTTTCACAACCAAACGCATAAGAAAAGTGATAAGGAAATAATGCAGGATTACACAAGAGACTGGAATTATTAAAGATGTTCGCCCACAGGAAAGCATTAAAGGTGCCGTTCTTCGTGATCCCATGTTTCAAACTTTAGTAAGTGTGTAATGTTTAATTTTATTTATTTATTTAATAGGGACAGTGTGTGTTAATGAGCAGACATTGATAATACTTGGATGTAAACACACCGGATTGTAGCCAAAGGCTAATTTCCATCCGTTGTCCCCAGGACTGTAATCACAAGAGCCAATACATAGACAAACAAATTTCATATACAAAACAAACAAACAAAAAAAAATTACACAATCATATTATTGCACATGCTCATGTTGCACAATCCACAATTATTGTACACACTTCACATTGCACATTACTCACTTTACACAACGTTGTTGTTAGAGTATAAAAAAAATCTGTAAAATTTTAAAGCTCAAAGTTCAATGCCAAGCGAGATATTTTATTTAACAGAAGTCGCCTACATTGAACGGCCAGTTTGGACTACATCCCTCTACTTCCTTCTTTAATGACGTCACTAAAACCGTTTTTTGACTAACCTCTGCCCACAGGAATACACAAGAGTTGCGTTTGTAGAGTGTGTTTGTTGCCATCTCGTCGAAACGCTGTTATTTTCATCCCGCAGTCCAATCACCGGGTCTGATTCCGGCTCAAATTGATAGGGTAAAATTAAAGACATGTTTACAATAACACTGAGCGCATGCATCTCCACCTTATGGTAAGAGGCGTGACCTTTCTGGGCAAGATGCGCTAAACTGCTGTCGAATCACAACACAGGAACCGCTGGCACAATCAGAACTAGTTACGTATTTCTGAAGGAGGGACTTCATAGAACAAGGAAGTCATCAGCCCGTTTTTATGACAGTGGAAACAGCGGTATACAGATAAGTAAATTATGTGATAAATACTGTGTTTTTTTAAACGCAAAACATGAACACATGTTATTGCACACTATAAACACAATCAAAGCTTCAAAAAACCTGTAGAAAGCCTGAAATATGTCATGGGCGTCGGTGATGCATAGTCGATTCTCTCAGATCGCGTCTTTGATAATTCACATTGCGTGATTGTTAATGAACGAGTCCCGATTTGCCTCCAATTTCTGGGATTTGTAGGCAATTTCACAAAATCTGTCGGCGAGTAAAAATCTGGCCTAAAATCGTGCAGTGTGATCTCCGCATTAGAGCAGTGGTTCTCAACAGGTTTGGCCATGGGACCCACCATTTCCCCATTCAATTTTTTTTTTTTCATCAAAATTGGTTGACACACAAGTACTGTCCCTCTTTACTTAAAGGGTTCACCCAAAAAATTCTGTCATTAATTACTCACCCTTATGTTGTTCCACACCAGTAAACTTCATTCATCTTTGGAACACAAATTAAGATATTTTGAATGAAATCCGAGAGGTATATTACTTGTCCATAGACAGCAATATAATATAACACTTTCAAGGTCCAGAAAGGTACTAAAGACATTGTTAAAACAGTGGATGTGACTACAGTGGTTCAACTTTAATTTTATGAAGGATGAGAATACTTTTTGTGTGCAAAAACAAAACAAAAATAACCACTTTATTCAACAATCTCTTTTCTTCCCTGTCATTATCCATATACACAGGTGACACGGTAAGCACAGTGAAGGCTTCTGTGTTTACGTCCGAATACTGGCTCAGTATTGGCCAAAGCTGCACACATGAACAGTAGGAGCCGGACAATGAGTCGGCATTCTGACATAGAACCTGGAGGTGCTGGACGTAAACAACATACGAGAATAACACAGAAGAGAAGATATTATATGTTGAATAAAGTCATTATTTTTGTTTTGTTTTGCCCACAAAAAATATTTTCCTCGCTTCATAAAATTAAGGTTGGACCACTGCACTGCACTGTTGACAGTTTTAACTATATCTTTAGTACCTTTCTGGACGCTGAAAGTTTTGAATATATTGCTGTCTATGGACGAAACCCAAAAAAGAAATCCTTTTTCATTAATTACTCACCCTCATGTTGTTCCAAACCTGTAAGACCTTCGTTAATTTTCAGAACACAAATTAAGATATTTTTGATGAAATCCGAGAGTTTTTTTTATCCCAACAATACTGGTATTGTTTAAATAGTTAATGTGACTACAGTTTTTCAACCTTAATGTTATGTAACGAGAATACTTTGTGTGAGCAAAAACTAAAATAATGACTTTATTCAACAATTTCGTCTCTCCCCTGTCAGTCTCATATGCTGTTTACATAGTGCAGGCTTCTGTGTTCTACGTCAGTATTGTTCGATGCCATAGAGGGGCACTCGAGTTAGTGACTTGAACTCAAGTCGCATTTTAATAGGATCGACCTGAAATGACTTCAGACTTGACTCCATGAGAGAGATAGAAAGAGATGTTAATCCAATTATTACTTAAAATCTAAGCATATTTTAACGTATCGCAGTCAGCATGCATAGTTTTCTGTTGACTTAAACATTCCAAGGTTTGATATTTTCTGATGACTGTCATCAATAACAACGCTGCTGTATAACAAACCGCTGTATAACAAACCGTGACTGGTGACATCTTGTCCACTTATTGAAAATGACTAGTCTTGTTGCCAATACGATTGTTTTGTACATTGTAATGGATTATAAAGTAACAAGCTGAATGTACATGTTTACTTCTTAGGACCTTTATTTCAAACAAAACAGATGATAGAAAGATCACTTTTTTCTGTATAATACAACTTGAATAAAAATAATAAAATAGATAGAATAAGATTTTTGAATGTTTTTTTTTTTTTTTTTTTGCATGAAATGACTTGAGACTTGACTCTGACTCGTGACAAAAGACTCCAGACTTGACTCAGACTAGTGATAAAGACTTCAGACTTGACTAGGACTTCAGATGAAAGACTTGTGAACATCTCTGGCTGAAACTGTTCACGTGAGCAGCACAATGTTTGCGTGTGACGCTGACGCAGAAGCTGGCCAATATTGAGCCGTTGTTTTGTCGTAGTACAAGGAAGCCTGCACAGTCTATGTAACATAAACAGCATAGGAGACTGACAGGGGAGAGATGAAATTGTGCGCAAAAAAAAAAAAAAAAAATAATGACTTTATTCAACAAAGTATTCTCGTCGCTTCATAGCATTAAGGTTTTTATTCTTTCTTTATATAGCGCTTTTTACAATACAGATTGTTTCAAAGCTTCACAGTGATAATAGGAAAATTAATGGACAGATTATTTTGGCTTTACAGCAGCTCTAGGAAAAAGTTATTATCGATCTAAAGTAAGTTTTTGATTGAATCACTTCCATCGTAAAAATCGTTATTTATTAACTCAGGTGTTGCTTAAATGACACCTTTTTTTTTTATTTATTTTTTTTTTACTGAAAACGGAAGACTTTTAATGCGTTCTTTGCCATTCAGTTTCATGTTTAGTCTATAGGTATGCACATTTAAACGTGTATGTGCACAGATGCTAAGTCTTTTTTACAGAGTGACATTGCCAAATTACTTGTCTGGCCTGCATAATACAGAATTATCAGTCGTTTCCGCGGATCCATGTGAACTGGAATAATTTTTATAACGTTTTATCTATACATATGGAAAGGAAAGGAAAAGGAGCCCTTCGCAGGGGATAGTTTAGTTGACACTTCAGGGCTGCATTGTCGCCATGTCTAGGTGCAGGTCCTTCATTTCATCTGTATACGGCCTGGATCTGGCAGACTATGGTAAACCTCGGAATAAACAAAGAGACTAATATTAGACGCCATTCTTCTTATGATGTAGCGAGTACATCAGGTGTTATGGGAAGTGTTCCTGTGTCCAGCTGACCTAATTTATGCAGCCTAACAATTTACATGATTTGAATTATAGAAGTAGATAATGTGTTGTGTATGCCAGGTTAAAGAGATGTGTTTTTAGTAGGACTGGGTGTTGACACAATTTTCACGATTCGATTCGATTCGATTACTATTCACATGCTTTCGATTTGATTACGATTTTGATTCGATTAGATTATTTTGCAAATTTTCTAAAGGAAAGAAATCTCTCAACTAATGCTGTAAACTACACAGCAAGGCAGTTGGTTACTATAATAATATTGAAGGTTAAATTAACTTATTTCTATACAAACACTTAAATTACACTCAATGTTTTTATTATAAATAAAGTTTAGAATTACATAATCATATTTCTACTCCAATTCGTTTTTTGAAATATAAAAATTTAAATCGCGGCTGTCATAACTGATGCATTCAAACATGTATTAAATATTAAAGAACATTAAAAATGATAATGAATATGTAACTGTGCAAAGCTATATTTTCAGAATGTTGCTTTCTAGAGTACACTTTTCTAGCTGACTAATGAGTTTATGGTCACTGAATAGGCTATGTTTTTCTGCGATAAATGTAATGTTACATGACATTGTTTACAAGCTGTTTTATTGAGGTTTTTCCAAGGTTTATACACTGATTGAGCTGTTACACGAGACATGATACGGATTTCAGTAAGTTGTACTGTATATTTTAACACACCTTCAGATGTTTAGTTGTTTATTTCACGCTGTAACTGGTATTAAAGCGGAGGAGAGGATCAGTTCACATGCGCTCCATGCTGACACTTCTCTTTAACTGAGGCTCTAAAGTGATCTATCACGGCACGTTAAAAAGCGCCAAAACGGTATTTATTTTTTGAATCTCATCAGATGGACATCATTTGAAATCTTCAAATGATGAGACTTTGCTTCATATCAAAAGTAACATAGCACAAAGATTATTGCGATTTATTGGATGGGAGGCCTTACATATTCTGCTCATTCATCAACTGAAAACAGATTAGACTAATCGATTCTTGGGATTTAAGAATCGATATCGGTTCGTAAAAATGATAATCAATTAAAATCGAGAAATCTATTTATTTTTTTTTTACCCAGCCCTAGTTTTTAGTCTAGATTTAAACGGACGGTGTGTCTGCTTCCTGAACAATGCCTAGACTGTTCCAAAGTTTAGGTGCTAAAAAGAAGGATCTACTGCCTGCAGTTGATTTTGATATTCTAGGTATTATCAACTGGCCAGAATTTTGAGATTGCAATAAACATGAAGGACTATAATGTGTTAAAAGCTTGCTCAAGTACTGGGGAGCTAAACCATTTAGTGCTTTGTAAGTAATTAGCAAGATTTTAAAACGTATACAATGTTTAATAGGGAGCCAGTGCAGTGTTGACCGATGCTAGAAACATGGCTTTCAAATGAAAGATTGGTATCAAAGAGCACACCCAGGTTCCTAACTGACGACGAAGACTTGGCAAAACATCCATCAAGTGTTAGTTTTCTAGGTTATTACGTGGGGAGGGTTTTGGACTACAAGTCTACAAGGTTACAATGTTGAACCAAGGTTGAGCCATTGTAGTCACGTTAACTATTTTAACAATGTCTTTACTACTTTTTTGGACCTTGTATGTTGCTTATGTTGCTTTCTATGGGGGATAAAAATGTGGAACGACATGGGGGTGAGTATTTAATGACAGAAATTTCATTTTTGGGTGAACTAACCCTTTAATTCACATTAAATGTAAGAATATCACTAACACTGGTGAATAACAGTATAAGGTAAGGCTATTAAATATCAGTCCCAAACTAGTACTAGTAATAAAGATAAGTTGGTATGAAACACCACAGTCATCAAAAATATAGAAAATAACAAAAATAAGTCAAGTCACCTTTATTTGTATAGTGCTTTATACAATACAAATTGTTTCAAAGCAGCTTCACAGTGATAACAGGAAAATGATTCAGTGATGCAAACAGAGTTCATTTTGGCTTTACAGCAGCTCTAAAACAAAACTCTGTCATTGTTCAGTTGAAGTCAGTTCAGTGTCGATTCAGTTCCATTGTAAAGACCAGTTATTACATACCAGTGTAATTTGTTGATACGTTTTGGTCATTTCACAAAGGTGCATGCTAGTAATTTAATTTTCTCTTTATATACAGCGCACGCAACTGAAGAGTGCATGTCGCGAGCGCAGTACAACGTCTGACAGGACACGAACGTTTTTGTTTAATGACTTAAAATAATGATACTGACAAATATTGTCAACTTGTCATCTGACCGCAGATACAGAATCTAAACAGTGCACTTTTCTCAGGCACTCTTTTCTTAAACTGCGTTTGACATGAGTCAACAGCTTTCACGCGCATCTTTCAAAATAATAGTTTTGCATCAGAAAAAAAAAAAATTAAATTCAGGGCTTTTCCTGGGTCAAAAATGGTCTTTGGTGGTGGCAGACAATCATAGTCATCCACACAGTACAAAGTAGGGTTGCACGGTGTACCGGTACTACGGTAGTATCGCGATACTAAAGCTTCAAAATACTGGCGATGCCATTGTATTTTTTAAACGGTAGTATCGTCAGTACCGTAAGGAATGTTGTATGTGCGGCAGGTACACTTCAATTGAACATGCGTGCCTGCAAAAACATTACAAGAGACTGCCGTTGACTGTCTGCTGTGCCAGTAAATGCTCTATAGAATTAGCGCCTTATTGTTTCCTGATGCTTCAGTTAATTTTGCAATGAGATAAAGTTGCACTTGCACGTTGTTGTTCGCAGTGCATTTTATCTGGAGGAAGGGTCTGAAATTCACTTAATTAACATCATAAAATCTTTATATAAGACTGAATTCTCGCAGTTTTTCCATTGCTCATTTGGCCACTTCTGGAAAAGATTAAATAGTTTGTTTCTAGAAACATCTTTGCAAACACGATTCAGACAAATGCAATTCCATTCATCAATAAGTTATAGCGGGTTTGCTCTCGGTTCTTATCAATCATATCAATCGTGATTTTATAATTATAAATGTATTATATGTTTTAATATACATACTGCTCCCCAGTCAGGGTTAGATATTTCAAGATAGGCTGGCAAAAATGCTCCTGATAGTTCGTGACACAAGCAAGAGCGCTGTTTTTGTTTCGTTTCTAAATGAATCTGTTTTTGAACAAATTGGGCGAGTCACTGACTCACTAATCGATTCATTAAGACAGTCATTTGCTTCGTTCCTGAATGAATCAGCCGTTTTGAATGAATCGGTTTAATGATTCATTGAGGTAATCATTAACACTTGCTGCCACCTACTGGCGACTTTAGTCTTCCATCTAAAAGTAGGTCTATTCTATAATTTTTTACCATCTAAAAGTAGGTCTATTCTATCATTTTTTTTTCCGCCAACATTTGTATTTCTATATTCAGATTTGTATATTTGAAACATTAATATCATAACATTATTTATGCAATTGTAATTGAAGTGTAAATGCATAAATGCTACATCGTGATGTCAGTTCATACAGCTTCTGTGCAGTGCTAAGATGAATTTTGTTTACAATGATTCATTTGATTGGTAATAAAAGCCTGTTATTCATTCTCATTAATGAAGTAATCTGGTCTGTTTTCATGTTTTTATGAAAGTTTGGTTCATTTTGTATACTGCATGGTATCGCGATACTACTTGGTATCGTGATACTTCAGCTGGTATAGTATCGTAAGACATTTTTATGGTATCGTGACAACCCTAGTACAAAGTACCTGGAAATAAAATGAACAACAAAGTATTACTATAGAGAACGTGTCAGGTCTCTTATTTTGTATTCACTCTTGCAAAAACTCCCTTTATGCTGTGCAATAAATCTCTTATTGATAGCGTGTTTATAATTATTTGGTAATAATGAAAGGATTCATGACTGTACAGAACTCATGCTAAAACTCAGCGGTGTTGAGTGGATTCTGACAAACTTAAACATCTGATCGGCCATTGCTCAACAGAAATGTCTGTTATTAGCTACAAAACACAGTGCTGCAAAATCATGTTGTAAATAAAAACCTTTGCTCTTCACAGAGCGCTTACACAAACACTTACAGAAGCACTTAAAAGCATTTTAAATCAGCCGGCTACCAGTGGGTACCGGTACTGTAGGGCTTGATGCTTACTTTTTTTCTCAAGGAGCATGTGTGCTTGTGAGTTGAAAAATTTAGGAGCGCATTAAAAAACTTTAGGGGCACAATTCAGATTTATCAAATACTGTTTTTTACCTTAATAAAGGGATACAAGGAGACATATACAAGCAAAACTATATATATTAGACATGCCACAATAATTGCTGAAGCTTTTATCACAGTATATGGTATTATCACAGTATTGAATTGTTACAAAAAAGTGTTGTCCTCTTACCATGTTTAATAACTTTTTCTTATAACAAAAATCTCTGAACATTTAAATACAATAAAACGATGCCCAAAATGTATGAAGTAAACAAATGTTTCAGATGGATTAAAGTGCAAAAAATTATAAAGAACATTAAGACTTAACAGTTAGGTCTTATTAGTTAATGTTAGTTAATGTATTATAAATTGGAATTGTGCCCCTACACTTTTTTTTTTTTAATGCGCTCCTAAATTTTTCAACTCACAAGCACACATGCTCCTTGAGAAAAAAGTAAGCATCAATCCCTACAGTATTGGTACCCACTGATAGCCGGCTGATCATGAACTAACAATGAAAAATACCATTTGTTACAGTAGTTATTATTCTTTGTTAATGTTAGATGATAATAAAAGAACTGTTCATTGTTAGTTTGTTAGCTCAGGTCATTATACAGGTGCTGGTCATATAATTAGAATATTGTGAAAAAGTTCATTTTTTTTATTGTAAATTATTTTTTAAAAATGAAACTTTCATATATTCTAGATTCCCTATGTAAAAAACATTTCAAAAGTTTTTTTTTTTTTTTTTAATTTTGATGATTAGAGCGTACAGCTCAGTGTTCCCCTTGGATCCATTCTCGGGCCTTTATTATTCATAATTTACATCATACCACTTGGTCAGATTCTACAAGGTCATGGTCTCAACTAACATTTTTACGCTGATGACATTCAATTATACTCAATCTGCACACCTACTCTACCTTTCCAAACAGACAAAATCTCTGCTTGTGTAAAAGACATAAAAGATTGTCTTAATTAAAATTTTCTGAAACTCAACATAGACAAAACTGAGATTATTTTCATTGTAACTCCCTCACTTACCACCAATATTTCTACCAATCTTACCTGTGAATTGCTGGTTCTCACATCAGAACATCCAATACTGTTAAAAATGTAGGTGTAATCATTGACTCCACCCTTTCCTTTCAGTTTCACATTACCTTTATTACCAAATCTGCATTCTTTCATCTACGTCGCATTGCCCAACTCCGTCCCTTCATCAGTACCAAAGACGCCGAAACGGTCATCCATGCATTTCTCATCACACCTTGATTACTGTAATGCTCTTTTCATTGGTCTACCTGCTAGCTCCATTTCCAGATTACAATACATTCAAAACTCTGCTGCTAGAATACTCACCCATACCAAGCGCTCTGTTCACATCACCCCAATTTTGTATGAGCTCCACTGGCTTCCAGTTGCCTACCGTATTAAATTCAAAATTCTCCTGCTCACTTTTAAGGCCCAATCCCAATTCTATTTTATACCCCTTCCCCTTACCCCTATGCCTACCCCTTCCCCTTGTCCCTTGAAACAGAGTGTCAAGGGCTAGGGCTGAAAATATTCCCCTAAGAAATGGGACATCACTACTAGACCGTTACACGTCATCTTAAGTCGTCGCTAGCTCCTACGTCATAGATGCGCCGATGTTTATCACACACTTCTAAAGGTCAATTCACACCGCACCGACAACACTCGTCTGTTGGAGTTTGTTGGATCGGTGTGATACCCCTGTTGGCGTCTGTTGGAGTCGGTTTTCACCCGACTGAACATGTTTAATCGGCGTTTGTTGGGTCGTGGAATGTCTGCGCAGTGTGAACAGTTTTCCAACAGACGGCAACAAACTCTGACGTAATCTGACCTGGCCACGAACCGTTGCCATGACGATGAGGCAAGTCCCTTGCAAAGACAGCTGTTTGATCGCGCCTGCGCCTCACACACACACAACAAAGCAGTGGAAACCTGACATCGCAGCTTGTTCATTATAAAAAATAAAATACTGTTAAAAAAAATTAAATATACAAAAGGTACAATAGTCCATAGTGCAATCCGTGCCATTGAGCAAGAGCAGCTGCTCCACTTCACCAAAAGAGAGAGGTAACGTTAACCACTATGAGAGCAACGCAGGTTTACCTTCAGTTTCGTTTTTAATAATTCGTTTTGGCTTGTTTAGCTACATGGTTGTATATGCTTATGGGTCTCGTTAATAAAAAGGATCGCGCTAAAAAAATGTTTGTTGGTGCGGTGTGAATTGGCCTTTTAAGATGCCATCGATAGCTGTAGTGATCTCTGTTGCTTGGGCGACAGCTATTTTTTTGCATTTGTCTTCAGTTCTTCGCATAAAACAAAGGAGACGAACCTGCGTTTTTCCTCAGGAGTCCCTGGTTGATACAGAACATACAATACTGATGAATAAGCACGCAAACTGAATGCACTTTTTGTTTATATGATGTAACGTACACGTATTTATGGACGTAACCACAACAAAACAATACATTAATGAGGCATGCGGCAAAAAGACAAGTTAGCTGCCACCTGGATTTGAATTTATGTTGTCAAATCAACGCGGGTTTCAATAAAATATAAACAAAATTGTTGTGGAACTATCATAAAGTAAAAAACATTAGCGAACTGTTTTCATAGCGATTTTAACAAATCTTTTTTCGGAGAACATAACCGTATACATGAACACAAGATTAAAGGCAACATAAAACAAGTGATTATTTATTACTAAAATACTGTTTACCGTAAAAAAAATACTTACATTTATGGGTCTCTCTGCTCTCTTGGTCGGCCATGTTGGAAATTTATCATACCCCTTCGTCTGAAGTGTGGTCCCGAAAAATCTTCGTTTGAAGGGCTACCTGGCCTTCCCCCTACCCTTTCCCCTCCAACCAAATGAGAATTGGGACACCCCTACCCCTTCACGTGAACGCGCGAAACAAAGGGGAAGGGGAAAAGGGAAGGGGTAAGGGGTAGAATTGGGATTGGGCCTAAATCTCTGCATGGCTTGGCTCCCCCTTATCTCTGTAATATACTCATCCCCTACACCCCGACTTGCTCACTACGTTCCTCTGACTCTGGCCTTCTCGTTGTCCCTCGGCATCGCCTCTCTTCAATGGGGGGCAGATCTTTAAGTACTATTGCACCAAAACTCTGGAATTCTCTCCCTCGTTCACTCTGTTGTGTAAATAATATCTCTGAATTTAAATCATTACTCAAAACTCACCTGTTTTCTGAATATTATACCTCTTGATTTGATTCATTGATTGCTCTGCATTATTTCTAATATTTCTCTGAATGTTATGTCTCTTAAGTCCTGTTTTGTAATTTTGTACTTTTTATTTTTTTTCTGTATACTTCCATGTTCATTATTGTTTCTCTCATTGTCTACTCTATTATCTCTTCCTTGTTATGTATACTGTAAAGCGTCCTTGAGCTCTGGAAAGGCGCTATATAAATAAAACGTTATTATTATTATTATTAAGCTTGCTGTCCCTGTGACAGTATTTTCTCTGCTGGCATGTCTCTGTTGCCCTTTTTGCATCCTCATTCAGTGTGTTCTGCCTCTGATCTGTATTAACGTTCTCTTTACAGACTTTGCAATATTTCCACACAAATTACATTTTGGGAAATTAATGCAATACAGTTTGTCCTCAAGTCCTGAATAGAGATCGGCCAAATTAAAATGAAAAACCGGACGACCAACTAATCAGAACCGGCTGTTTTTTGCTCCAATCACACGATTAGCAACCAATCCATTCAAATTCTGATTTATGGCCATTCAGCCAGTGCATCTGTACTTAATGTGGTTAAATTCACACACAGTTTAATTAATCAGAACCAGCTGTTTTTTGCTCCAATTGCACGATCAGCAACCGATCCAATCCGATTCTGATTTATGGCCATTTAACCAATTCATCTCTAATTAATATGGTTGAATTCACATAGTTTAATTACAGGACTCACAACCGCATTCTCTGCAAACCCCTGCTGTGTGAACCGGACTGTCACCCCATGTCACCTAGGTCTTTGTCTTCCATCGGAGCTGCATATATCTGTGTGGTCTGTGCATGACTCATTTGCTTCTCTCTCCACTCAGATATAAAAGCTGCTGTTGGTTAATTAAAGGGGACCTATTATGCCCTTTTTTAAGAGATGTAAAATAAGTCTCTGATGTCCCCAGAGTGTGTATGTGATGTTTTAGCTCAAAATACCCCACAGAGCAAAAACGCGCTGTAGCGAATTTTAACTCAAAGGGGAAATATTAATAATTATTCATAACTCATTATGATTATTAATTATGATTAATTATGAATATGCAAATCCGTTAATCAGATTAACTGGACATAGCTACATTAAAATTAATATTACAATCAGTTAACCTGTTCGTCCAGTGAACGCTCAGTGTTGATTGTTTATTAATTCTAAGAAATGTTAATTTCCAAGTTATGGAAAAATAATATTTCTTATTGTACTGTACTACTCAGAGCACGTAGTCCGGATCTATCACTTAAGAGGCAATTCATTAGCAGACGGAGTCAGAACCAAACATGTCCTGTGCACAATCTTTATTAACTAACTCACAAACACATAACTAAACTAACAAACACGTAACATAACATACACAAAGGGTCACACACACACATACACAAGTCAGAGTGAGTAATGATAGAGTTGAACCGGAAGAGATGCTGTTACTAGAGCTACATGAAATGTCAAAGGTACTCTGGAAAGGAATCATCAGTTTCTTCAGCAATAGCAACGGTACATCTTACAAATTAATACTAAATTGCTATTTAGTGTTAAAATGTACGATACTTGCAAGGTGCCCTTAGGCTGAGGAGCATCGGCTCTGCCATCTGAGGAGAGGTCTTGAGGATTCAGTCCGGAGTTTTTATCAGTCTTTTCCATGTTGGATGAGGAGCACATGGCTCGTTTGTAGGCCGAGGCCTACAGGCCTTGCAGGCCTCGCCTAGGCCGGCCGCAAGGACAGTCCGTTCGGTCGTTCAGGAGCAAGGAGTAAGAGAGGGAGTGGCACTATCCACTGACTTTTAACCTCTGGTCAAATCCAACCTCTTAGGAATGATGGGGCCAATGAGGATGTTGTATTTCCGGGTGACATACACCACACCTTGTTGGGGCTTTTATGACCGATTAAGATTAAACTGGCTGAGATTTGAAGAAGGACTATTGAAAGATCCTTGTAATACTTATGTGTTGCGCAGGTATGGACATACCGCATACACAAACATTCAAATCTTCCCGCTGGGAACCCGTAGACACTAAACATGGCATGATTGAAGTTACCTTGCATGTCATACCACTTAAAAATCATAAAACATGTAAATACAATGAGTACAATACAACAACAGTAATAATGGATACCATTTCATGAGATTAACATTTCTTTTATAGAACAGTCTGTCTTTAAGTTAGTGCAGTAACATCTGTGTTCTGTGTGGAACATGCAGGGAAAATGCAGAGTTTTGTGTGTCTCTTTTCTGCTCTCCATGCGGCATTTGGGGCAATAAAGTTTGTAACAGAACTTCTCGGGGGATGGAAGCCAGGCCCCAGAATGAGGTTAAAACCATTGGTTAACTAGCAAATAATCATGTCTGATTTGTCTCCATTTTAGTGTGTGCCCTTTAAGTATAAATGAGCTGTTGCTCTGAGCTCCGGTGACACTAGTACAAGCCTCTTGTACTGGACCCCATCTGAATGATGGCCAAATCATTACTGATGAGATTTATGAAGTTTATTGTACATCACACAAAACATGAAGCGAACGTTTTCACTCCAGAAAATCACCATAAGAGCTGAATAAAACAGTAGTCAGTTTGTTTTGAAACGTGACGCGAGGCTGCGCGCTGCACAGAGCAGGACACTTCAAAAACAGATTTAAAACATAGACTACAAAATGGTATGTTATACAGTGTACACTACAGTGCATGTTTTCATATCATTATGAAGTAATTAGTGTGTTGACTAGATGCTGCATTAGTGAAGAACAGTAGTATGTTTGCCGTCGAGGCTGAGGATGTGAAAATTAGTAGTACCTCAAGTGGTGAAAACAACGTGACAAAAGCACTAACTGTTTAATGTCACGATTGTTACCATTCATTTGCATTAGTTTATATCCATTTGTTCGCTGTTATGCATTCATTATCCAGCGAAGTTGGATAATGGATATTTAAACTGTATTCTCATCATGCAAAGACAGAAACATAAATCAGAAATGTATTCAATTTCAGTTTTTTTTTTTTTTTTTTTATCGGCACTGTAACATATTTTGACTAGATAATCAAGTTTTCTTAAATCGAGGCAAATAATGTGTGAAATTATACATATAATTGATCCATGCTATGCCTTTGTGTGTAAAGAAGGTAATTTTTAAGCATGACTGGATTTATATGAAATGGTAACACTTTACAATAAGAGTCCATTTGTAAAATTAAATAAAGTTCACAAAAGTATTGTTCATTTTTAATTTCAACATTTACATTTTAACATTTTAAAGTTGTCTCTTACATTAGTTATAATGCACTATGAATTAACTTGAACAATCAATGTATAATTAATATATTAATATTTTTTTAATATTTAAAAATTACAATAAACATTTAATAAAAAACATTTTTTAATTCAAAGAAACAAAATGTAAGAGAGTTAAAACTGAACACAATCTTGCTGCTCAAACTGTGTATAGAACAATTTTGCTCCTTTTGTATTTTACATTTACTTGTACTTTTACTTTCAATACTTAAGTACAAAAAATATCACATACTTTGAAACTTTTACTCAAGTAACATTCTAAACAGTGACTTTAACATCTACCAAAGTCATTTTCTGGTAACATATCTATACTTTTACTCAAGTATGGTTTTCGAGTACTTTATACACCACTGTTCAAAAGCGCATACCTGTAGACTAAAGTAAATGAATGGCAAGAACGCATTACAAGTCTTCTATTTTCAATTAAAAAGGTGTAATTTAAGCGGCCCCTAAGTTAATAATTAACGATTTTTACAACGGAAGTGTTTAAATCAAAAACTTACTTTTTCTCGATAATAACTTTTTTCTAGAGCTGCTGTAAAGCCAAAATAATCCCTTCATTCATTTTCCTATTATCACTGTGAAGCAGCTTTGAAACAATCTGTATTGTTAAAAGGGCTACATAAATGATGATGACTTGACTTGATTTTCACCTGAGATTTGGAGGCAGATTACAGGGGGTTAAAAATGACTTGTAAAAATTAGATTGGTGGGTCTATTAGTAAAATCTTTTGACTTTAGCAATCTTTGCTGCAGAGAAAAATGGGAAAAAGCACTTCTTCTGTTTTTTGATCAAAGTTTGCTTGCCTATAACTCAGAAGTATTAAAGATATCTTAATTAAGATTCTGTGCCCAGTTGCATATAGCACCTTAAGTGTAATTTCCCCTTAAGATCACCCTTATGTTTCCATTAAACTTAACGGTAATTTTCTGCAAAACTCTTAAGTGTTACTTAATGGAAATTCTTAGGGTTTATGACATTTTACCTAAAGAAACCCTTAAGTATATATTTTTCACTTAAGTAATACCTTAAAAAAACGATAAGCGTTGCATAAAGCCCCTTAACTGTCATTTCCCTAAGTATAAAATAAGGTTCGGAAAACTTCACCTTAAATGTTCAACGGAGTGAGCAGGTTTAGTCCTCTAACGAGACCCGATCGACCACTTTATATTATAAACAAATTGTAATTTAGGCATTTATTCACATGAACATTGATGAAATTACATATGTAGCACATATCTTATATGGTCAACAAAAGCGTAAACGTGCGTGTATTGCACTTGCACTCACATTCGAGCTTCCAAAACAGCCTTATTCATATGGATGTCTTTCAATGAATGGACATAAATGATAGAATATTAAAAATATCTTTATTTGTTATATAAAGATGAATGAAAGTCGAATGGGTTTTGAATGACGTAAGGGTGAGTGAATGACGGCAGAAATCTCAATTTTGAGTAAACTATCAATTTGAGTTTCTTGTCTGGTCTTTCTCTTTCATATTTAGTTTTCTTTTTTGTTTTCCTTATCCATCTTAAGTTGTTTTCTGTGAAAACTTTGCACAATATGTATTAACAAGTAACTTGTCCATGACAATAGAATTTTATAATATTATTATTATTTTTAATATTAAAATGGAATACTATACTCATATTGTACAATTTTATTGTATTTAAATATTAATTATTTTTGTGGTAGAAAATGTTGTGGTACCAAGGCTACTATAAAGGGGGCCCTTGGGTTTGCCATAGCCCTAGGGCCATACATGTTCTTAATCCGGGCCTGTGTATGTAGTCTGTAGTACAATCTGTGGCGTTCCAACGACTCACTTGCAAAGCACATGTGAAGGATGTATTGGTGGAACATGAGCGAAATACAAAGCCTGTAATTTACATAATAAATTATAGTTTAGCATTCAAATACATCGCAAATATGGAAACCGTTGGATTTGTGCCGAATTGGAGAGGTAGGCGATGTGTTTTTATTTTTCGTTATGGTTCAGTCTTGAATAGGCTACAGTTTATAGGATTTGTTGCCTATAGCTATAGAGGGTATGCACATGACTTCACCGTCAGCCATTGTGACTGCAGTTATGCATCAAAATCAAGCACATATAAATGTCTGGAAACACGATTCCTGGCTGCATGTCAGTATCCATGAATTACTGGATCTTTGGTAAGTTGTAACAATAACAAAAACACTACTGAATCCAACCTTTAGTTTAATTGTTGGTTTTACTTGTGCTTTCACAGTTTCCCCTATTAAATCCAACCATGCAGCAGACTCTTTTGCCACTCAGTCCGGCTGAGGGGGCGTGTACCGGCAGGAAAGTGATGTCAATGTGTACCCTCTATGTTTATAGTTTGTTTACTTTTTAAACCATCTAACTAGGGCTGGGCAATAAAACGATAACGATATGTTTCGCAATAGACACGTGATCGATATCAATAAAAAATGTGTTCTATAAAACGTTAGTTTTTTTTTTTATTCTTCGTCGGAAGAAAACAGAGGTTGCGAAGCAAGTTTGGTTGCATAAACAAAGGCACTCGCTCTCTGGTAACCTAACAACGTAGGGAGTGACACGCTAACAGCCAATCATGTAACCGTATCAATTTTGGTTGCGCCATATTGTTGTCTTGTGCTGGTCTGCTAGATTCCTCTTCAGTAACCGGCGACTGATAAGCAGAAAATGAGTGCCGCAGCGAGCAAGAAAATTGTAAATAAAAAAGGAAAAGTGTTCATTGTGACTTTAGACTAGGGTGACCACCTACTATTGATCTGTTGCAGGACAGTAGATGTGATTTTGCTGGACAATGCGGGACATGAAACAGATAAATTTAAACTATTACAGTATGTAAATATTGATTTACATTTGTTCGCAAACTTGGCATATGCGCCGATTAATGTTTCTGCCGGTGGGTGCCCACACTATAATGTTGCGCTTATGGCAAAATCCTGGAGAGAATACAATTCTAGATTCACGGCTGCACATGCAGGAGGACAAAAGTTTGAGCGCGCAGATGTGATATCTGAGCGAGAGCGCGCGCGTTCAGTTTTGTGCAAGGGAATCCGCCTGTGAGTGGAGAGATTGCTCGCTCATTTGATGTGCTCTCGACATTTTCCAATATAATAACGCCATAGAACCCGCATTAGATGAAATATTAACGTGAGAAGAAAGTAGTGTCTGAGTTTTGCAATTTTTTATTGGTTAAAACAAATGGAGAATATCTCGTTTTTTTTGTAGGTGCTCGACCACTTCCATGTGTATTCCAACATCAGGATGGATGCTTTAAATCATCGATTTGGGCAGCTTTGAGCAGCTCTTGAGGTTCTTATCTAGTATGTGAGATGAAATCCTTGCTGGTGTAATTGTGTTTACTGACTTATATTAGTAGTAATTACCCTGGACGGAATGACAAAAAATTAATTACTTTGACCTTTGACACATGAACTTGACCTCTCCCCTCCCCCACAGGACCACCCAAATATTATCCCATCCCCCCATAGTTGACCTCTGTATGAACTCTATGACCTTGGGGTTATGGAATTTAAATGGCGATTGACCTTTGACATGGGTTTTGAATATGTCCATTGATTCTCAGCATTTTGAAATATCTATATCTATGGTGTTGACTTGGATGATGATAACTTGATGCCATATTAGAAGTCCTGATGGTGATTTAGGAACTTTCATGGTCACGCACGTGCTGAACAGATGTGTGACAGCATACGTATTCTGTCACATGCTCTAATCTTCCTGTGTAAGCAACAAAAATAAGATTGTAATGAAGAAACAGCCGGATCGAAATAACAAAAGAATAAAAATTGTATATTTTATAAAATAGAATACACACACACACACACACACACACACACACACACACACACACACACGTGTGTCCAAAAGATTATAATGTACTGAATAATAAAAACAGTTACTAATTTTACTGAGACTGATTATTATTTATATAAAAACTTCAAAGATGTCTGAATGGGTTAACAATTGCTTTTAGTTTGAAATATAAATTTTAAAAATGTGTACATATTCGTAAAGGAATATTTAGTTTAACAATGTTAATAGAAAAAAGGGAATTTGAACATGTTCAGTCATGTTCATGCATACATGGTTGTTTTCATTTTTTTCTGTATAATCTTTCCCCATGTATCGTAGTAAACGTTTTCATTTTTATATTTTCAAAAATATCATTTAGTATAATTTTAAAAGGTGTTTTGCAAATGGGGGATACATTTTGGTAAGTAAAAAAAAAAATCTAAACATTTTGTTTATACTGAAATCTAAAAATCTCTCACTGACTCTCTCTCTCTCACACACACACACACACACACACACACACACACACACACACACACACACACACACACACACACACACACACACACACACACACACACACACACACACACACACACTTTTCAAAAGTGAAAAACATTCTGTTCTTTGAATGAAGATGGTAATAAATAAAAGTATAACAATGTTAATAATAACAAACAGTTATCACTGTAAAGCTTCTTCGACACAATCTGCATTGTAAAAAGCACTATATACAGTAAGTAAAGGTGACTTGATTAAATTTAGTGACACCAATTATTATGGTTCTATAATAAAATAAAAATATAGCTGCAAGCAGCAATTATGGGGCCAAGCACAAAAACGGCACAAGAAGCCAGCCAACATGGCTGAGAGCATCAGACCAACAGCAGCAGTGAGCAATTAGAAAAAAAATTTATTAGCATTTTTGTCAATTTTGTTATAACTTTTGACCACAAGGTGGCGCTGGTCCAAAACTTCTCAGGCTCCTTCAGGGCATTGTCCTGATGACCCATGATAAATTTTTGAATTTTGGTCAAACCCATCAGAAGTTATAAGCAAAAATAGCCATTTTTCATATCTCCACTCCAGTAGGTGGCGCTGTGCTGAAACATTGTATGATGCCTCAGGTCATGCTTGTGATGACCAGTGCCCAAGGAAGTCGACCGGAAGTTGAAGTCGGCCGGGTGCCGCCATCTTGTAGCAGAACTTCACTTGCGTTAGCATCCCCATTGACTCCCATTCATTTTGGCATTACTTTGACAGTGAATAACTTTACATCTGAGGCGTTTAAAGACTCCATTTGTCCATTATTTATTTCCAAAGATACACTACAATGTATAAAGGGCTCCATTACCTTCTATGTTACATTATGGCCCCGTAGAAACAGTTTTTGTAAAAATAAGCTAACGATTGCGTCATAACCACTCGACTCTCTGTCGCACAGTAGAGAAATTACCGTACAGACATGAGGAGAAGCTCGCAGGCAATCGGGGAGATTATCTTAATATGGCGTACTGGCGTTATATTTTAAAATACTATACAAAATAATTAATCAGAATACTTACTCCTGCTCACTCACGCCAAAGAACTCCCCGCTCAAGCTCGCCGTCTCTGCAAGATTAACGATGGCAGTTTGCACGCACAGCTACTAGAAGATTTACATCTGTCAGACAGGTTGCTGACGTCATCAAGCTTAGTGTGAGTCTGCGCGTCAGAAAAGGAAGTGCTAAAAATCGCTAAAAATGGGCTTCACTTGTCTCAATTGAGTTCCAATGGGGTCGCTGTGTCCATTTCTTTTACTGTCTATGGTGATGACACATACCAAGTTTGGTCTGAATATGATAAAGCATTGCAGAGATACAGCTTCAAGAGTGTGTTTTGCATCATGCCTCAAATTCATTGCTCCAGTATACGAAAACGGTTTGACGAATCAACTTGAAATCCGTAACATTTTGTCGGCATGTTCTGAAGATGATACGGTTCGATTTTGGTGAAAATCGGAGCAACGGTCTAAGAGGAGTTCGAAAAAGTAGGTTTTTAAAGAAAAACAATACAGCGGACAGGAAGTTCAGCCAACTATGGCAAATTTGATATCTCTGTTGTCAGCATGACCCAAGGAATCTACTGAGACCAGTTTCATTACAATCGGTTAATAAAGACAAAAGTTATTAGCATTTTTGTAAATTTTGTTATAACTTTTGACCACAAGGTGGCGCTGGTCCGAAACTTCTTAAGCTCCTTCAGGGCATTGTGCTGATGACCCATACCTAGTTTCATAATGATACGCTAATGCGTTCGTAAAATACAACATTTTAGCACAAAATTCAAAATGGCCGACAGCTGAAATGGCCAATATGGGAAAATTGGATATCGTTCGACTCGGGATGATGCCCCAAATCCAACGAGACCAAATTCATGATTTTTGGCCAAACCCATCAGAAGTTATAAGCAAAAATAGCCATTTTTCATATCTCCGCATCACTAGGTGGCACTGCGCCGAAACGCTGCATGTTACCTCAGGTCATGCTTGTGTTGACAGGTACCAAGTTTGGTCTGAATATGATAAAGCGTTGCGGAGATACAGCCCTATGTCTATTTTTGCAAGCACTACGTAGAATTTGTTTGTGTGTTTTTCGAAAACGGTTTGAGGAATCAACTTGAATTCCATAACTTTTTGTCGGCATGGTCTGAAGATGATGTGGTTCAATTTTCGTGAAAATCGGAGTAGCGGCCTAGGAGGAGTTCGAAAAAGTACGTTTTTCAGAAAATTCAAAATGGCAGAAAAATGTTCATGACGAAAAATGACCTCATAGGGTGCAATCGATTCGTCTTGACCCAAGGAATCAGAGTAAATATAAAAAATAATTTTCTAGCCCTTATGCTTCAAAAGTTATTAACATATTTGCTATGGGCATAGTTCAAAGTGTCAGAAATTTCTCAGCAACCTCTTCGATGGGTTCGAAGGGTGTCATAGATAGGCCCTGAAGCACAGTGGCCAGATCCCATGTCGGTACTCTCATGTGTACTGCAGGTCTTATCCTCAAGGTGCCACGGAGGAAACGTGTGATATGCGGGTGTCTCCCCAAAGAGACTCCACTGAAAGGAGCGTGGTAAGCAGCTAAGGCCGCCACGTATACCTTTAGTGTGGAGGGGGATAGCCCTGTGGAGAACCTCTCCTGCAGGAAGTCCAGCACCACGCTAACCGGGCAGTTAACTGGATCCCTCTGATGATTCTCACACCAAGAAGTGAATAATCTCCACTTCAAAGCATAGAGTTTCCTAGTGGAGGATTGGAGTATGGTCTCAACAACTTCAGTTGAAAGACCGGAATCTATGAGACGTGCCCCCTCAGAGGCCACGCCCACAAGATCCACAACTCCGGTTGGGGGTGCAGTATTAGACCGCCCGCTTGTGAGAGAAGGTCCTCCCTGAGCGGTATCTCCATCGGAGATCCGTCCAGGAGAGATACCAGGTCCGAGAACCATACTCGGGCCGGCCAGTACGGGGCTACCAATAATAGCTGAGCCCCTTCCCGGCGAACTCTCTCCAGAACCCCCGGGAGCAGAACGATCGGGGGAAATGCGTACAGCGGTAGCCTCGGCCACGGCTGTACCATAGCATCCAGCCCAAGAGGTGCTGGGTTGGTCATGGAGAACCAAAGTGGACAGTGAGTCCTCTCTCGAGACGCAAACAGATCCACTTGGGCTTTGCTGTAGTTCTCCTAAAGGAGCTTCACCACCTCGGGATGAAGTCTCCATTTCCCGGGCCTCGGCCCCTGCCTCGACAGGATGTCTGCTCCCACATTCAGGTACCCTGGGATGTAAACTGCTCTGAGGGATAGCAGTTTTCCTTGGGCCCACAGGAGAATCTGATTCGCCAGCTTGTAAAGCGGGCGTGATCTCAGACCCCCCCTGGTGATTGATGTATGAGAATACTGATGTATTGTCTTTTCTGACTAACCCATGTTTGTCTCTGAGGTCTGGGAGGAAGTATTTCAGTGCTAGAAATACCGCCATCATTTCTAGACAATTTATGTGCCAAGAGAGATGATGGTCTTGCCATAGACCCCGTGTCGAGCGACCACTCATGATCGCCCCCCAGCCCGTAAGGGATGCATCTGTCGTTAGCGTGACGCGACAACTGAGAGCTCCCAACACGGGTCCCTGGGACAGGAACCAAGGTTGTTTCCATACGTCCAGAGCACGTAAGCATCGCCGCGTGACTCTGATCGAACGAAACGGATTCCCCCTCGGTGAGAACCCCTTGGTTTTGAGCCACCACTGCAGCGGTCTCATGTACAGCAGGCCGCAAGGTATAACGTTGGATGCTGCTGCCATCAGACCCAACAGTCTCTGGAACTGTTTCACAGTGAGTGACTGGCCTTGCCTTATGTCCGAGACGGTATTGAGGATTGATGTTATTCGAGCCGGAGATAAACGGGCTCTCATAATCACCGAATCCCATACCACACCCAGATAAGTGGTTCTCTGTGCAGGAGAAAGCACACTTTTCTTTGCGTTAGTCTCAACCCCAACTTTTCCATGTGAGCGAGAACAACACCTTGATGTTGAACCGCTATCTCCTCTGATTGGGCGAGGATCAACCAATCGTCTATGTCGTTCAGTATGCGGATGCCCTGCATGCGCAAGGGTGCCAGCACCGCATCTACACATTTGGTAAAAGTTCGGGCCGACAGGGCTAGGCCGAAGGGGAGAACCCGATATTGGTATGCTTCGCCCCCGAAAGCAAACCTCAGGAATTCTCTGTGATGTGGGTGAATTGATATGTGGAAATACGCGTCCTTCAGATCTATTGTCACAAACCAGTCCTCGGATCTGATCTGTGACACGACATGCTTTATTGCCAGCATTTTGAACTTTAGCCTTGCTACTGTTCGATTTAATTGTCGTAGATCTAGAATGGGGCGTAATCCTCCGTCTTTCTTTGGAACAATGAAGTACCGGCTGTAAAAGCCTGAACCCTTTCTATAGCCTCCTTTCGCACAAGAGTCTGTACTTCTTGTGCCAGCACCAGAGCCTGCTCGGGATCCACCACCGTGGGCAGAATCCCGCTGAATCGGGGTGGGCGTGATTTGAACTGAATCGCATACCCCTTTTCTATAGTTCGCAGGACCCACTGGGATACTTTTGACAAATTAAATCATTTTAGTTTTTTAAATTACATATTTAAAAGTCTTAATAAATCACACATTTTATTATCAGGGTATGAGTACAAATATATGGGTCTCGCAAACCATCTCTCACATTGTGTAACATTTTCAATAATTCAATATGAAAATCACCCAGCATTTTCAGAGAGAAAAAATTATTTCATTCAGACCCTGTGATGCCTCAGGTTAGTTCTATGAAAGTCACTTGTCTCCATTTTAATATCAAATGATTCTAAATATAAATAATATCAAATATGTTGCTAAAAATTAATAAATAATAATTAATAATTAACAATTAATTAAAATATAGGCTAAATTAATAAATAAGAAAAAAAAAAAAATTACATTTTCAGAGAGCCAAAGTAGGTCCTTTTGCAATGAAAATAAATGAGTAAAAATAAAACAAAAAGCATTAATAAAATAAAATCATTCATAAAACACCCCCAGATCCTCCCAGGAACAAAGTCTCTGTCACAGTGTGTGTTAAGCCCGCTAACTCTATTCCTGAGTGAATGTTTTGCACTTAATTCATTCTTAAAAGTTTTAAAATAGTCTTTTTAAATTTAAAATATTGTTTAAATTAAATCTTTAAAGATTTAATAAATAATCAAATATTGTTCTTAAAAGTCTACAGTATCGGGATAACATCTGATGCCAATGGTAGAAATTGTTTTGCTTAAATTAAACCTAAAGCATACTTTTTATTAGACAACATCTGTACATAGTCATTTTAGATCTAATTTGTCAAAGATTCAATCAGAAGGGTTAGGGTTAAATTTTTGAGGAAACAGCTTGTTAAAAACAGAGTGTTAACCCTCACGGGTCTGAGGATTTTTGGGGCCTTGGAGAAGTTTTGACATGCCCTGACATTTGTGCTTTTTTCAGTTGTTCATAAACATATTAATGGAAAAAGTGTAGGGATGCTCATTTCGGTTAAATTTCTCGACCGACAACCGACGCTCGTTATCCGATTATTAACCGTTAACTGATAAGATTATAATATTGTATAGCCTATATAATATGACATTAAATAAAAAATACAATTGACGAGTGTCTGTGTCTTCCACGGGTTTATTTTAACATGCAAACAGCAGCATAGAACAGATAAACAACAGAACCTGGATTCACATTATCAAATTGTCACGCACCTGCAGCGTTTCTGACAGCAGAAAAAAATAATTTAAATAAAAGGCATAAAATAAATAGGCCTACACTAAATATTTTTCACTTAAATGTTTAACAAATTAAGATGACAAAACAAAAACACGGTGAATCCATTGAAGCTTTTAACAACCGGTATTTTAGACATTTTTTCCGTCAAATAAAAATAGCAGGCCTACCTCAAGGATTGTTATTGTTATGACCACGGACGGTGCACGTGTGCACACCGAACGCGTCTTTCCGCGCTCATGGGCAAAGGAGTTTCTTTGAAAGGCTCGCGCACGAGACTAAGCGGAATGCGGGAAATGAAGTATACCATGGCCCTGAATTGTAATGGACTGGAGCTCACGGTTCACATCGAGAGAAATGGGAACGCGGGGGCACCGCTATGCGACCGCAAAAGGCACTTTCACTTTCGTGATCAAAGTGCATGCCACTGATAAGCTTTGTATTATGCAGTATTACAGTAGCATACACATTCCAATTAAACACGCAGGTCTCCTCTCGTGCGTCCTCCCCACTGTGTCGCCGGTCGAGGCAATAATTTTCGTTTCGCTTTTAGATATCTCTTTTATTGATGCCATCAATGCTTTTAACTCAAAACAGTCCATAAACTACAAATCCTTCAGTCAAGCCAGCTCGCGCGTCAATCTGAGAGATTAGCCTCTTACCTTAAAGTGTCAAATTTCTCGGTTTCTGAATGGACGGTTTTGCTTGATTGACAAACGCTAACGTTCGGCCACGATTTATATACCATCGACCTGTCCTAAAACTTTAGCACGCTGTGATCGATTGCTTGGAAATGGTCAGTACTTCTTTTCGCTCGCTTCATTTTGCTTGTTGCTTAGCGAAATATGTCTGGCACGTGTGAAACGCCCGGTGAGTTAACAAATAAGCATATATGTATATATATAGCATATTTTTCTTTAACCATGCAGCAAAAAAAACAAAAAAATCGTTTAACTGATAGTATTAATCGGTTAAAATTCTTACTTTCGGTTAACGGTTAAACGGTCAATGCGAGCATCCCTAAAAAAGTGTCATTACACTGTATTCAGCACAAACTAGGCTACAATAATATGTAAGGAACATGTATGTACATGTTTGTGTTTTTGAAGGAATAACGTTTATGCGTGGTTATTGAAAAAAGTGTCACTGAAATAAGGCCAAAAAATATATATTAAATCTTTGTTCACAAGACTTCTGGGTATTTGAGGTTGTAGACTAGAGTTTTTGCTTCAAAATGAGGTAAAAATTATGCTGCCTGCTTGTTCGTATAAAACAATAGAGAGATTTAAATTTTCTAAAACATTTTTGGTCAAGAAACAATTATGTTGCCTCTATGGCATTTCATGTAGGCTTTTAGCTTAAAAGCATGCACATTTGGAGAAATACTGATGGATTCTCATATGTTTGTCAATTTTCTATACAGAGGAGTAATGTTTATTCAGGATTTATAGTCATTACTATAAGTGCTGGATACTGTTTTTTGAATTCATACTTTGCAGCCGGAGGGCGCTCTGTACACCTTTAGTCCACAAATGCCTGAGCACTAAAGAATAGGCAATCCAGGAAATAACTGAACTAACAGAGGCCAGAGATTGCTAACTATGGCTATTCAAAACACTTTTCAAGACAATAAATACACGATTGAGACGATGAATGCATGCATTGACTCAGAATTTGCGTCTGAATAGCGCTCGCTCCGTAGGCGTGGCCGCATTAGCGGATAATGAGCTGAATCACGGATTTCTGACATGGCTCTCTTTTCATACAGATTACATAAACACAGAATGTTTGTTTTGACTTGCACGATTTAAAACCTGACATTTCAAAGTTTTTTTAGACATAAGTCTAATTTTTTTGTCATTAGTATTCACTAAGTTACAGTTCATTTTCTGAGAACTATCAGATTGGACTTTGTTCAGAGGGAGACGAGAGATCACGCATCATGTTAGTTTTCTTTATTTTACAAAAAGCACAACATTTTGTTGTTACTCTGGGGGTACACAAATAAAAAAAGATATTCCACAGATTAAAATGGTGTATAACTCTTAATTGTATGTGCAACATTGACAGAGTATTTTGAGTCTCTTTCACACTGGTTAGAAAAAAAACGCGGTGATCACGCCGGCGTGACTGCGGACCCGAGAGTGTTAACTGGAAATATTTAATTTGAATTGAATTAAAAAATACAAACATGAAAGTATCTGTATGTTTGACAACTCGCAGATGCAACTTGCACGTCCATGTACATATGAGGACTCAACTTTGCTCTTATTTAGCTTAAGTTGCATCTTTAAGAAGATCACTATGCATTTTCAGAGAGGGATCCTAAACAATCATTAATGATGGCCTCAGGATATAGGCTGATGAGGTGATTTACAAATCAGTCACTTCTCTGTGCTGAGCCTATATGTTACCACCCCTTGAGCATCCTTTGGGGGGAGATGACACTAGCAGGACACATGCCCCTTGATCCCCAACAATTTGCATGGGTGTTAAACACCCTACAAGTAGTCATTTATTTCAACTGTGTTATTTACAAAACAGCATTTTTCAATCGAGTGAATCTACACTTCTGAGGTCTTTCGGAGACATGACTTCAGGATCAGTGGGTCTCTTGAGAATATTTAATTGTGCTTAAAAACCAAAGATCAGGCCAAATCCCCTACATGACAATGTCCACATCAGACTCTGTACTTGAAAATATCTTTGCTGTTAAATAGGTTTAAAAACCTCACATGTAAACTTATATTTTTTAAGCCTCTTCGATCAATATTATTTACTTTTCTTATTTCTATAAAGTTTCAATTCATGGTAAATATACAGTAAAACGATTATAAAACAAAACAATAATTTTGACAAATATTTTTACTGCAATGTTTTTAACAAATAGGGATTACAAACAGTTCCTCACACAATTAAACCATTAAGGATAACCAAAGGCTCATGACAATGACACATTACTATGTAAGATATGTACGATAGTTTTACCAATAGTTTTAAAAAAAAAGATAATATTGTTTTAAAGTTTAAATAAAAAGTTAAAAGCAAGCGTATCTTCATGTGTTCTGACACAATTTTTACTTTATAAAATTTGCGGTTGTTATTTCTAGGCTCATGATACTTTTATTGGCCTGATAAATATAAAGTTAATCCATGATGAAACAAGAGAATCACTCTTCCAAATACGTTTGATACAATATTTTAAGAAAAAGGGGTGATTTTAAAATACAACTAAACCAGATTATTGTTTTCTTTTGACATGCATTTAGGCAAAAATGATTTTCCCCAGTGGTGTTGGAACAGGACTTATTTTTTAAAGGTTCAGACATGATAATCATGCGATACAAGCATTCGGATGAAGCTTCATATTAAACAAAAAAACAATATGGCATTTTCACTTGTATTCAACACGTATTTTTCACCATGTATTATACAATATCTGCACACCATTTTCTGAAAAGGTTTTAGTAATGCTTTAGATCAGAATCTAGATTTTAGCAACCAACATGACATTAAATAGTTGTACCAGTGTACAAGGGTGTCTAAACTGTTTATAACAATTTGAATATTGAATATAGTTTACTGAATATAGCTTACTATTGAACATAGCTTACTGACATTGCCTATACCCCTACAGATAAAAGCCAAACATTTTCTATGTAGAAATTATGCAAAGACACAAATCAATGAGAATATTTTATACAGTAATGATATTTTCAGAAATTCAAAGGGCTCGGTTACAAAGAAAATAAATTGATAGATCTTGTAGTGCAATTATCCATCTCTTCTATGGGGGTTTGCGTGAAGCATTGACACGAAAAGTAAATCTGGTTGTTTGCGCTTGAAACGATTACGACTGAGACATATCTAACCATTGCACTGAAAGCTATGATTTCATCCAGTTTGAGATGGGTAAACAAAGTTACACATGGTGTAAAGTTATAGATACATCTCAAACAACATCTTTGTACAATTTTGTACAAATTGAGTGAACACAATAAATTAGCACATCGAAATTCAAGAGGCCTAGTAACTAAGAAAGCAGCGACATTATGTAAGAAAAGTGTCATACTGCATGCAGAAGTCCACTCTTGATTTATTGTGATAGGCATTTTTACCCCCTTCACTGGTCTTAGTCGCATTATAAAGACTATCAAGATCACTTGTAGCATTTTATTCGTCGGTCTGTATATGTATATTTAGCCGAATACTCCTCTCAGGTTGCTGTCAGTGTAAGTTTTTTTCAAATCATGTGATGAACCCAGACCATTCATTTAAGCATCTTTTCAGATGTATGACTGAACTTTTGACAAAACCAGTTCTGTTTAATGAATCATTTCTTTCAACACCCCAGCCTAACATTAAAGAATACGTGCAAATATTATAGTACAGATTTTTGTTAGTCTATGCCACGCTGTTGTAATGCAAGCTCATTTGAGAACTATAGCATTGCATACCCTTGTAAAGAAGAAATTCAAACAATCATTATACAGGTATTATACAATTTACCATGTGTGTACGACATATAAGACACATTTAGCTATAATGTAAACATAATACAGAAAACCTCTCCTGATATACTGCAAAAGATTGTAAATGCCATTTTTTTCCACTATCAGTCTATCACTTTGCTTACAATTTTTGTTAATTTATCATTTGTTAATTTTGTTAAAATACAGTTTTAGATGAAGACTGCTCTCTGAGTTTGGTCAAACATACAGCTACTATTTATGAAAATGAATGAAAACATGAGAGATGTAGTACTGATGTTCTTTTTGATGTTCTGATGTCGTCTTTCTGGTCTGTCTGCGGTCACAAGACACATAATGTGCTTTAAACAAATTTTGATGTTTTTCTGATACGTTCTGTTACATACTATTACACTTAGTTACAGCATGTTAGAGTTGTGAAAAAATATTGTCTCTGCACTCTAAACAAGACTTCAGTAAAAGTAACTTGATTAGTTATTTTAAGTGAAAGGTTAGTTGATTCAAGCACGTTTTACGATCAAAATCGTTTAACATCTCTTAATTTTTAATATATGCTCCTGCTTAAATATTACTTGTTTTCATTTGCAAAGAGGTCAGACAATTATATATTCCTAAATAACTATGTTAGTGTTACAGGTCCTAGGTACAGTTGGGTGTCTGTAGGAGAGAGAGCAAGAGATGATTAGGATGTCACTCAAGATGTCCTCTGTCGTTAATAAAAAGTTTCAGCGTCATTAAGACAAGCTCTGTAACTGTATTTATAAATACATTGAAATAACTGTAACCATACAAATATCGGCTATGAATAACTAAAACAATGCCTAATAACATACTCTATCTCTTTCATAAACCAGACTGACCCCAGGTAAGGATACCTCAAATACCCAACTCGCGATAGTTAGATATCTTGACTTTATCCGCATGTTTAGGGGTGCTACCGTTCTTGTCCTCATAAATTTTATGTTTCTTTGATTTCATTCACATTTTTTTTAAAGCACAGTGTTTTAACATTCTTTTTTCATCTGTAATTGTAATTTTGAGCATATTTGTTTTCCATTACTGTTTTACCCATTCCATCTTGTTTCCATTCATTCAATGTTTTCTACACATTTAGGCAATGCAACGTTGAAACTGCACTCTTTTTTTCGTACCATTTAATTGATTTGATAAAATGGAGGCGTAACCACACTCTTACTCATTTTATGTACTGTATTATATTTTACGGTATAGAATGCAGAGCAAAGATCTTTGAAACATTGTAGCCTGTAAAACATTTAAATGACTTCAAACGCCATATATAGATGCTTACCCTCCAGGGGTTAGACACAGCAGGTGTTCACATTCTCTCTAGTTAAAGCCTACAGGCCCTACCTACTAAATAAGCTTTAGGAAACAGTCTGCAAATCTAGAATGGCTACTCCACAAGTTCCTGAAACTTCTGTTGAAAGTTATATTAAAATGGAAGAAAATCTTCCTTACGCTCGGCAGAAAAAACACTGTATTCGTTTGACCACGAGAAGTTTCGTCTTCTTTTGTGAAACAGGAATTTCTGATGGCCGATGTTTATGTGGGTGGCTTTGTTTTTAACAAAGCATCACGTACGGTTAAACTCTATGCTATGGAATTTTTTGAAGAAGAATTTGCATCACAGACATCTTGTGTGCTTTTGCCCACCAAGGACTGGTCATTTTTCTACAATCATATCTAGACCGATCTGAATGGGATCGCTTGTAAAAGCTTTTACATGAACGAGTGGGATGGAGTGACGTCAAACGTGTGGTACAAGGTGATAAAGCCCGATGATGTCGTAACCATATCAACCTGTTGGAACAAGACGATTCATGACCAAAACTTCATTAAGTTGATGAAACTCCGTGAGGGGTATGAAATGGACTTTTGGTCTAAAAGCAGCGTTTTGGACGATGAGTGGGACAGAAACTGACCGGTTCCAGAGGACGACCCCTTCGAATGCTGCATGTCTACAAACAGTGTATATTTTGAGTGGAGCGATGTTCCTGCGTTACATACCATCTTTTTAACAATAAAGTTGTTTAATTTGTGCTGAATTCATTTCAAGTGCTGCTAAATGTTTAATCAGCCATGGTGATTATATGTATTAAAATGGTAACGTGATATAGCAAAACCTGAATTGTACAATGATATTGTAATGTATCATGTACTTGCTTCTGTTTTGTGTAATTGTTTTGTTTAATATACTGATTGGATCCAATTTCCCTCGCCTCTAAGAATGTTACAGACATTATGGTTTATTCCAATTCTAGAATTTGTTTAAAGTATATTTTTGAAAAACATTAAAATAAGACCTTATTGATGCATAGTGTAATATACAATATGTGCATTACGTTTAAAGTTTTACTTGAGATCATTTAATACGATGGTGTTAATAAAAGTCTTTAATAGTAATACTAATACTAAAGTAATACTAAATTAAAGTATTTTAATATCTTAATCTTAACTCTTTAGTAAAAGTGAAACATCTGCACAAATAGAAATTCCATCTACATTTTATGGATCTTATTGTGAACCATTCATAAGTGCTTGCTTTTTGTTTTGTTTGTTTTTGACCTCGTAACTTTTTATTAAAAATATCTGGATTGAGTGAAATGAGTGAGTATGCAGGACTTTTACATATTGCTATTTCTGTTGCACGTTGTGTCGTTAATTATATATCATTATTTATGACTTCCTGACGACAACCCCTGTACACCCCACACAACAGGGGGCAAGGGCGGCCCCAATCGGCTGACCAGATAAAAACCGTGCTGAGCTTCACGTTTTGCAAGCATCCTGGCTTTCCTAACCGATCTGTGTGAGGGAGCTGGTGCTGCAGCCTATAGACAGCTGTACCAATGCAGACTGCTGTTCTACTGCAACATCTCTTTGATCAAGGAGCATTGTCTGGTTGTTATATGGACCTCCAAAAACTTTCCTGATTGTCTGAGCCTGAGACTTCTTTTGACTCGCACTTTGGGGGGATCAGACCCGAAAACCATTAATATACTGTATAAACTGTGGGACAATTGTGTTTTAAGGACTTGCCCATGGGATATAATAAAGAAAGTTTATATCAAAGACAAAGTTTATACTGTGCACCAAGTTGAGTTCTGAAAATCCATCTTCATTGCAGAGTATTTCTGAAATGTCTACGCAAAATCTGAAGGAGAATGACCCGCCTTTAAGCTCTGATGAGGGTGTGCACCGACACCCCGCGTGCCAATGCGCCACGGGCAATGAGTGCCCTCTAAAAGGGATCTTGGATTGTATGTTTAAAGATTATTTCAGAGGACCGATGGTTGACCTGATGCACAGGATCATCGAAGACGTGTGCAATCAGGCTAACGATGATGATGATGATGATGATTGTACGGAGGAAACCAAACGTGTAACAAATCTCAAAAAGGAAATGGATGTCGTAAGAGGCCTGACAAATTCATGGTATTCTGATGTGACGAGCATGTGTGTTTACACCAAAGAGCCAATCTGTGTAATAATAAGATGTCTGATGTGATGCCTGAATGTACCTAAGAGTTAGGAGTTACTGACATCGTATGTATGTGTACAATTGTAACAGATGTTTGTGTCTCACTGTGTTCAAACAATGCAGATGATACCACCATCGGCGAAATTGTCAAAATGCTGGTCAATCATGTCCTGGACCGAAACATGATGCAGAGCATGCAGAGATTTTCTTTTATGGTTAGACCACATGTAATTTCATGATTACTGTTTTACTTATGTATGTAATGTCATTTCTTCAATGTACATTCAACAACTTTGAAATAAAAGTTTGAATCATATGTTGTTATTTATGACCATGTCTGGGCTCATTAAAAAAATGGTAATACAAAGTCTCTAACCCCTGTAGGGTAAAACGTCTATATATGGCGTTTGAAGTCATATAAATGTTTTACAGGCTACAATGTTTCAAAGATCTTTGCCCTGCATTCTACTGTATACCATAAAATATAATACAGTACATAAAATGAGTAAGAGTGTGGTTACGCCTCCATTTTATCAAATCAATTAAATGGTACGAAAAAAGAGTGCAGTTTCAACGTCGCATTACACCTAAATGTGTAGAAAACATTGAATGAATGGAAACAAAATGGAATGGGTAAAACGGTAATGGAAAACAAATATGCTCAAATTTACAATTACAGACAAAAAAAAAAATGTTAAAACACTGTGCTGTAAAAAAAAATGTGAATGAAATCAAAGAAACATAAAATTTATGAGGACAAGAACGGTAGCACCCCTAAACATGCGGATAAAGTCAAGATATCTAACTATCGCGAGTTGGGTATTTGAGGTATCCTTACCTGGGGTCAGTCTGGTTTGTGAAAGAGATAGAGTATGTTATTAGGCATTGTTTTAGTTATTCATAGCTGATATTTGTATGGTTACAGTTATTTCAATGTATTTACAAATACAGTTACAGAGCTTGTCTTAATGACGCTGAAACTTTTTATTAACGACAGAGGACATCTTGAGTGACATCCTAATCATCTCTTGCTCTCTCTCTTACAGACACCCGACTGTACCTAGGACCTGTAACACTAACATAGTTATTTAGGAATATATAATTGTCTGACCTCTTTGTAAATGAAAAAAAGTAATATTTAAGCAGGAGCATATATTAAAAATTAAGAGATGTTAAACAATTTTGATTGTAAAACGTGCCTGAATCAACTAACCTTTCACTTAAAATAACTAATCAAGTTACTTTTACTGAAGTCTTGTTTAGAGTGCAGAGACAATATTTTTTCACAACTGTAACACGCTGTAACTAAGTGTAATAGTATGTAACAGAACGTATCAGAAAAACGGCAAGATTTGTTTAAAGCACATTGTGTCTTGTGACCGCAGACAGACCAGAAAGACGACATCAGAACATCAAAAAGAACATCAGTACTACATCTCTCATGTTTTCATTCATTTTCATAAATAGTAGCTGTATGTTTGACCAAACTCAGAGAGCAGTCTTCATCTAAAACTGTATTTTAACAAAATTAACAAATGATAAATTAACAAAAATTGTAAGCAGGGTGATAGACTGATAGTGGAAAAAAATGGCATTTACAATCTTTTGCAGTAGATCAGAAGAGAGGTTTTCTGTATTATGTTTACATTATAGCTAAATGTGTCTTATATGTCGTACACGCATGGTAAATTGTATAATACCTGTATAATGATTGTTTGAATTTCTTCTTTACAAGGGTATGCAATGCTATAGTTCTCAAATGAGCTTGCATTACAACAGCGTGGCATAGACTCTAACAAAAATCTGTACTATAATATTTGCACGTATTCTTTAATGTTAGGCTGGGGTGTTGAAAGAAATGATTCATTAAACAGAACTGGTTTTGTCAAAAGTTCAGTCATACATCTAAAAAGATGCTTAAATGAATGGTCTGTGTTCATCACATGATTTGAAAAAAACTTACACTGACAGCAACCTGAGAGGAGTATTCGGCTAAATATACATATACAGACCGACGAATAAAATGCTACAAGTGATCTTGATAGTCTTTATAATGCGACTAAGACCAGTGAAGGGGGTAAAAATGCCTATCACAATAAATCAAGAGTGGACTTCTGCATGCAGTATGACACTTTTCTTACATAATGTCGCTGCTTTCTTAGTTACTAGGCCTCTTGAATTTTGATGTGCTAATTTATTGTGTTCACTCAATTTGTACAAAATTGTACAAAGATGTTGTTTGAGATGTATCAATAACTTTACTACAGTGTGTAACTTTGTTTACCCATCTCAAACTGGATGAAATCATAGCTTTCAGTGCAATGGTTAGATATGTCTCAGTCGTAATCGTTTCAAGCGCAAACAACCAGATTTACTTTTCGTGTCAATGCTTCACGCAAACCCCCATAGAAGAGATGGATAATTGCACTACAAGATCTATCAATTTATTTTCTTTTTAACCGAGCCCTTTGAATTTCTGAAAATATCATTACTGTATAAAATATTCTCATTGATTTGTGTCTTTGCATAATTTCTACATAGAAAATGTTTGGCTTTTATCTTTAGGCGTATAGGCAATGTCAGTAAGCTATATTCAATAATAAGCTATATTCAGTAAACTATATTCAATATTCAAATTGTTATAAACAGTTTAGACACCCTTGTACACTGGTACAACTATTTATTGTCATGTTGGTTGCTAAAATCTAGATTCTGATCTAAAGCATTACTAAAACCTTTTCAGAAAATGGTGTGCAGATATTGTATAATACAGTGGTTCCCAAACCTGTCCTGAAGTACCCCCAGCCCTGCACATTTTGTATCTCTCCCTGTTTCTGACACACCCATTTCATGTCTTTCTGTCTCTACTAATGAGCACATGAGTTGAATCAAGTGTGATAAATGAGGGAAACATACAAAATGTGCAGGGCTGGGGGTACTCCAGGACAGGTTTGGGAACCACTGGTATAATACATGGTGAAAAATACGTGTTGAATACAAGTGAAAATGCCATATTCTTTTTTTGTTTAATATGAAGCTTCATCCGAATGCTTGTATCGCATGATTATCATGTCTGAACCTTTAAAAAATAAGTCCTTTTCCAACACCACTGGGGAAAATAATTTTTGCCTAAATGCATGTCAAAAGAAAAAAATAGTCTGGTTTAGTTGTATTTTAAAATCACCCCTTTTTCTTAAAATATTGTATCAAACGTATTTGGAAGAGTGATTCTCTTGTTTCATCATGGATTAACTTTGTAGCAAATTAGCTCAAAATAAATATGAATAATTAATCATAACTAGTTATAATTAATTATTAATATTTTAATCAGTCAATAAAATTAACTTAATGTAATAAAATTCATATTACAATCAATTAACCTGTTGTTCAATGAACACACAGTGTTAATTGTTTATTAACTAAGAAATGTTCATTTCCAGGTTATGGGAAATAACAATCTTATTCTACTAAAAGCCTGTAGTCAGGACCGACATGAATAGGGACTCCCGTACATGAGCGCAAAACACGGACAACCTTACGTGTGACATGAACAAGACTTTATTAACTAGACTAAACACTTAAACTACTCTAACATTCACACACATACATGCATACAGTTTACCAAGAGAGAGAGAGAAAGCAGAGTACAGGAAGCAAGAAGTTACAGCATTGTTGGACATTCAGCAGATCAACAGCCTTGAGCAAACCATCAGTTTAGTTTTAACAGGCCCTTCTTTAAAAGGGGTAAGGATACTCAATGTATCCGATAATGAGACTAAGTTTGATACTTGCATGTCTCTCCAAGTTGAATTAAAACTGTCCTGATGCAATTTGTGGAGGCTCCCGTTGAATCTTTGCTGATATTTTCTTGACGAAAGAGAACCGGCTGGATTCAGAGGATCTTTGGTGAATGGAAGGTCTAGGCCGAGGCCTGGCACAAGCTTGGGGTTCCTTAGAAGCTTCTAGCTTCTTAAAGCATCATCTTGACGTCAGCATTCATCAGTAAAAGAGAAGAAGAGGAGGAAGAGCAGGAAGAGAGGGGGTTCCTTGTGATCAGTGAATATAAGGGGTGAAGATGTCACACCCTCTTGAGGTGTCTGAGCCAATAAGGAGTTCCCCTTTCAGAGGGAAGTTTTACGAGTCTTTGTTCTGTAGCAAGATATTAGCATAAGACACTGGATTGGATGAATGAGAGAATAACCTTCTAGATTCTTATAATACTAATGTGTCACAGAGTTAGTAACATGTGACATAAATTACCAAATAGGAAATGAAAGTTGGAGTCCGTAGATACCAAGCATGCTGCCAATGTGATCTCAGTTAACTATACATTTGCAACTATGGAACATTAATACCAAAATAGTTCAAAAGAGAGAATTAATACATAGAATAAAGCCTATAAAAGGAAAGTCATGAGATGGGAAACTTGGATACATGTTTATACATTTCCCAAGTGGTTATATAGAGAATACATAGGATTAAGAGAGTTTATTTGTCCTTCTCAGGAAGAATGAGTCACTAGTCTCTCCAGAATTCTTCTGGATCATAAAAGTACCATATAACTGTAACAGGACACCTAGGTTGGCCTGTGTGCTAGCAACATTGGGATGCTGGTTACAGTTTTAGGGGGATGAGTTCAGAGAACTTTGATAGGGAGAGTGAGTTTATGGGTAATTCATTAAATACAATGAATAATTGTGTGGCTGATTGGTCCAGACGTTACATCCCCCCTTTCGGTCGTTGTTGTTCTTTCTATGGACACCAGCGAGCGACGTTGAAGGTGTAGAAAGATCAGACACACCACTGGCACACAAGGCTGGAAGGCTGTGATGGGCTCTGGTTGTATGTGTCTCCTGGAGTGGTGGTCGTTCCATTGCGGTTGATGTAGACAGTAGACAAGCTCAGGTCTCTGAGCTGGTGTTGTGTGAGTGGTCAGAAGCTTGTACTGCTGAGTACTCCTCAGGTAAGAACTGTTCAAGGAGCTATCTTACTAGCGTTAGAAGCTCCTGCAGGTCCGATGCAGGCGTGTCCAGTCGTCCTTGGGCTGCCTGCTGTTGGAGATCCTGCTGTGTCTGCAGGGAGAGGATGCTCCCATCCCTGGCTTCTCCCTGTGGTAGGTCTGGTACCTGGGTCTGTCTGAATTAATCCTTCTCCTTCTGCAGCTGCAGAGGATTTCAGGAAAATGGCTGATAAGGTGTCAAGCAGAAGGCTTTGGCCTCCCCCTCTGTACCTCTGTGCTTGGCTGGGGGAGGTTCTTCTGCTGACTCCATGCGGTGAAGTGAGACGTTTCTCCTGCAGTGGTTCTGTTTGCTGCTGGTAAGAGAGTCTCAGTTCTCTTTTCTTCTGTGTCTCTATTCTGTCAGGTCCTTGTGTCTGTCCCGAGCCTCCATCTCTAGCTGGTCTATGTGGCTTTTAGCATGCATCAGCTCCTTGTGAGTCTCTGTGATCTGGAGTTTGAGGTTGTCCACCTCCTGTTTCAAAACAGCGAGGATGTGGGCCAAGAAAAAGTTGACTTCAGTCAGATCATTGTGATCACACCTCTGGTTTGAGTCATCTGCCTTTACTTCTCTTCCATCTTTGTCCAGTTGCTTTTGGCTCTGGTGCCATAATTGCTCAGCAGCACTGGTTAGGAGGGTGTTCCTCACGACACATAGCCAGTCCTTTTGGTCTGCCATCTGGGCAGTTAGGCTGAGCATCTGCAACATTTAGGCACGCTTGTGGTGAGAGTAAGGGCAAGAGACTACTGCAAGATCAAACAGAATTTAGGGCTAAAGGCACAGTGAGCAGCCAGGTGTATAAAATACAGCTAGCTTTAATAAATGACTTAAGATGGTTCTTGTGGTCAGATTATTTCTTAGTATTTCTTACTGATGGCTCACAACAGGCTTGACCTCCGAACAAATGGAAAAGAGAAAGAGAGAGGAAGAGGAGAGCTTTCCTATTAGATTGTGCTTATTAGTGGTGCTCAAAATTATGCCATAGCAATCATTCGGATTCCTTTGTAACTGGCTCATAAAATTGAAGCAACTGTTGTAAATAAACAAAATCAAGAAGGAGAGTATGTCTAGTTGCTTGTGGTTATATTGGGAAATTAAACCACACAAGACTAAACAGGAAAATGTAAATAAATCACATAGATGAAAGAAATACTAGTAAAAACAAATAGCTGACTGCTATTATAATTAAAATCAATAAAATATTTAAAGAAGTGATTAAAACAGCAGAATGACCTGGAATTGGGAATAGTCAATAGCACTAGTGATTAACAATTAGATTAGCTTTGGAAATCACTCTATAGTTGGTCACAGCTGCAGCGTGTTCAGGACCACACCATGTGTGTGTCCCTCCCAGAAGTTTAGTCAACGTGTTATTGAAATATCTCAATAAATCCTAGAATTCTTCTTTAGTTAAACAGTTTACATGTAATTAAATTTAGATTTAATCACCCTAGTAACTGCAGATTTAGCTGAACAGTGTTCAGGGAGAAATGCACCTAAGTGCAGGTGAAATTAGCTGAGAAGAATTAAAGGTAAGGAAAGAAAGAAATCAGAAAACCAGGAATGTGGTTAAGGGAAATTGGTTTAGATCAGTTCACACTGCATACACACAAGCTATAGTTAAAGGCTTCACGTAAATGATGCTAACCACTAACTGTAGAAGCTATTAGTTAGCTTAGCCTGAGGTGCAGGGCTGCTAGGTGAGGTTAGCTTAGCCACCTAGCCTGGTTTGTTTACAATATGGCATCACAGGGTGATGAGTTAGCACTTCCTGTGACAAGTCGTTGTCATGGGAACCAATGCACATTTGGGCAATTCAAACAGTTTATTGAGACTGTCTGCTCATTTCAAACAAGTTACGTATAGAGTTAAAATGTGACGCTTATACTTTCAGATTTTCAAAAACTTGATATTACATTCAGTAAAATGCAAATATGTTTTGGCATTTGCAAATTTTACTCATGTAAACTCTTCTCTCTACTTTAAACAACGTCTTGTACTTGTTTAAAGGGTAATTACACAGTTTGCTGTAAGTCAAAGCTTGTTTAAGCATATATAGTTAAGTCCGTCTTGTGCATGAATACTGATATTCCTTTCAGCGAGTGAAACACAGTTTTGGTCAAAAGATAGCTATGCTTGTAGGTGCAGGCAAAGTTTAGATGAATGACATCAATCTTAACTATAACAGGGGAGCATTACCCAAATCTACATTTATATAACACTGTACTGAGATTCATTCATCAGAAACAGGTTAAGCAATACTGCAATTGGTATTTCTCCAACCAAAGCAGAATAATCAATTCTGGTACAGTTTACATGCCGCTGAGCTGAGATTCCTTCGTCAACACAGGCTTACGCTCTAATACTGAGATTAGGATTTCTTCGCTAAAATCAGATTAACTTTACACTGATACCATTTGAACATATGCTAAAATGTGTCAAGAGTAGACTCTTTCAGTTACAGTAGAGATGTCAATTCAAGCCATCACTTTATCAGCATCTAACAAGCCAGCAATTAGTGACCAAAATGCGCATCGTCTGACATATTCTGACTGGAATTATCAAATGCACACTTTTAAATTGACAGTGGTTTAAGCTCATAATCTTTGTTTATTCATGCCTGCATTCTCCACCATTTGTAGCAAATTAGCTCAAAATAAATATGAATAATTAATCATAACTAGTTATAATTAATTATTAATATTTTAATCAGTCAATAAAATTAACTTAATGTAATAAAATTAATATTACAATCAATTAACCTGTTGTTCAATGAACACACAGTGTTAATTGTTTATTAACTAAGAAATGTTCATTTCCAGGTTATAGGAAATAACAATCTTATTCTACTAAAAGCCTGTAGTCAGGACCGACATGAATAGGGACTCCCGTACATGAGCGCAAAACACGGACAACCTTACGTGTGACATGAACAAGACTTTATTAACTAGACTAAACACTTAAACTACTCTAACATTCACACACATACATGCATACAGTTTACCAAGAGAGAGAGAGAAAGCAGAGTACAGGAAGCAAGAAGTTACAGCATTGTTGGACATTCAGCAGATCAACAGCCTTGAGCAAACCATCAGTTTAGTTTTAACAGGCCCTTCTTTAAAAGGGGTAAGGATACTCAATGTATCCGATAATGAGACTAAGTTTGATACTTGCATGTCTCTCCAAGTTGAATTAAAACTGTCCTGATGCAATTTGTGGAGGCTCCTGTTGAATCTTTGCTGATATTTTCTTGACGAAAGAGAACCGGCTGGATTCAGAGGATCTTTGGTGAATGGAAGGTCTAGGCCGAGGCCTGGCACAAGCTTGGGGTTCCTTAGAAGCTTCTAGCTTCTTAAAGCATCATCTTGACGTCAGCATTCATCAGTAAAAGAGAAGAAGAGGAGGAAGAGCAGGAAGAGAGGGGGTTCCTTGTGATCAGTGAATATAAGGGGTGAAGATGTCACACCCTCTTGAGGTGTCTGAGCCAATAAGGAGTTCCCCTTTCAGAGGGAAGTTTTACGAGTCTTTGTTCTGTAGCAAGATATAAGCATAAGACACTGGATTGGATGAATGAGAGAATAACCTTCTAGATTCTTATAATACTAATGTGTCACAGAGTTAGTAACATGTGACATAAATTACCAAATAGGAAATGAAAGTTGGAGTCCGTAGATACCAATCATGCTGCCAATATAATCTCAGTTAACTATACATTTGCAACTATGGAACATTAATACCAAAATAGTTCAAAGGAGAGAATTAATACATAGAATAAAGCCTATAAAAGGAAAGTCATGAGATGGGAAACTTGGATACATGTTTATACATTTCCCAAGTGGTTATATAGAGAATACATAGGATTAAGAGAGTTTATTTGTCCTTCTCAGGAAGAATGAGTCACTAGTCTCTCCAGAATTCTTCTGGATCATAAAAGTACCATATAACTGTAACAGGACACCTAGGTTGGCCTGTGTGCTAGCAACATTGGGATGCTGGTTACAGTTTTAGGGGGATGAGTTCAGAGAACTTTGATAGGGAGAGTGAGTTTATGGGTAATTCATTAAATACAATGAATAATTGTGTGGCTGATTGGTCCAGACGTTACAACTTTATATTTATCAGGCCAATAAAAGTATCATGAGCCTAGAAATAACAACCGCAAATTTTATAAAGTAAAAATTGTGTCAGAACACATGAAGATATGCTTGCTTTTAACTTTTTATTTAAACTTTAAAACAATATTATCTTTTTTTTTTTTTTTTAACTATTAGTAAAACTATCGTACATATCTTACATAGTAATGTGTCATTGTCATGAGCCTTTGGCTATCCTTAATGGTTTCATTGTGTGAGGAACTGTTTGTAATCCCTATTTGTTAAAAACATTGCAGTAAAAATATTTGTCAACATTATTGTTTTGTTTTATAATCGTTTTACTGTATATTTACTATGAATTGAAACTTTATAGAAATAAGAAAAGTAAATAATATTGATCGAAGAGGAGGTATAAACATATTTAACAGCAAAGATATTTTCAAGTACAGAGTCTGATGTGGACATTGTCATGTAGGGGATTTGGCCTGATCTTTGGTTTTTAAGCACAATTAAATATTCTCAAGAGACCCACTGATCCTGAAGTCATGTCTCTGAAAGACCTCAGATGTGTAGATTCACTCGATTGAAAAATGCTGTTTTGTAAATAACACAGTTGAAATAAATGACTACTTGTAGGGTGTTTAACACCCATGCAAATTGTTGGGGGTCAAGGGGCATGTGTCCTGCTAGTGTCATCTCTCCCCAAAGGATGCTCAAGGGGTGGTACCATACAGGCTCAGCACAGAGAAGTGACTGATCTGTAAATCACCTCATCAGCCTATATCCTGAGGCCATCATTAATGATTGTTGAGGATCCCTCTCTGAAAATGCATATTGATCTTTTTAAAGATGCAACTTAAGCTAAATAAGAGCAAAGTTGAGTCCTCATTTGTACAGGGACGTGCAAGTTGCATCTGCACACAGATACTTTCATGTTTGTATTTTTTAATTCAATTCAAATTAAATATTTCTAGTTAACACTCTGTTTTTAACAAGCTGTTTCCTCAAAAATTTAACCCTAACCCTTCTGATTGAATCTTTGAGAAATAAGATCTAAGATGAATATGTACAGATGTTGTTTAATAAAAAGTATACTTTAGGTTAAATTTAAGCAAATAATTTCTACCATTGGCATCGGATGTTATCCCGATACTGTAGACTTTTAAGAACAATATTTGATTATTAAATCTTTAAATATTTAATTTAAACAATATTTTAATTTAAAAAGACTATTTTAAAACTTTTAAGAATGAATTAAGTGCAAAACATTCACTCAGGAATAGAGTTAGCGGTCTTAACACACACTGTGACAGACTCATCTGCCTGACTCCACCCTCCCATCTCTCATTCACACTGGAGTTTGTTCCTGGGAGGATCTGGGGGTGTTTTATGAATTATTTTATTTTATTAATGATTTTTGTTTTATTTTTACTCATTTATTTTCATTGCAAAATGACCTACTTTGGCTCTCTGAAAATGTAAGTTTTTTTTTTATTTTTTTTTTTTATGTATTTATTAATTTAGCCTATATTTCAATTGTTCAATTGTTAATTATTAATTATTATTTATTAATTTTTAGCAACATATTTGATATTATTTATATTTAGAATCATCCGATATTGAAAGAGACAAGTGACTTTTATAGAACTAACCTGAGGCATCACAGGGTCTGAATGAAATCATTGTTTCTCTCTGAAAATGCTGGGTGATTTTCATATTGAATTATTGAAAATGTTACACAATGTGAGAGATGGTTTGCGAGACCCATATATTTTTACTCATACCATGATAATAAAATGTCAAATGTTTGATTTATTAAGACTTTATAAAAATGTAATTTAAAAAACTAAAATGATTTAATTTGAACAGTTGTTTAATTTTAAAAGATGTAATTTAAACTTCTATATTTATGCTTTGAAAATAAAAGTTAGCTTGAACAAAATATTGTTTCATCCACCCCCCACTGACCATTGCTCTCCCCCTCTGTCACTGACACTATCATGCTTTGTTGCAAGTCACTTGGAGAGACAATGAGAAAACCATTTAGTGTTAAGGACATCAAGAAGGAACACTTTT
This sequence comes from Chanodichthys erythropterus, assembly GCF_024489055.1. NCBI lineage: Eukaryota > Metazoa > Chordata > Actinopteri > Cypriniformes > Xenocyprididae > Chanodichthys > Chanodichthys erythropterus. Next base: position 38,229,563 of record NC_090241.1, read on the forward strand.
CCCTGCTCACTGAAAACTGTAAGATTTTTATTTTCATTTATTTGAATTTTCATTTAATTTTATTTTATTATAAAACTATAATAATTGGTGTCACTAAATTTAGTCAAGTCACCTTTACTTACTGTATATAGTGCTTTTTATAATGCAGATTGTGTCGAAGAAGTTTTACAGTGATAACTGTTTGTTATTATTAACATTGTTATACTTTTATTTATTACCATCTTCATTCAAAGAACAGAATGTTTTTCACTTTTGAAAAGTGTGTGTGTGTGTGTGTGTGTGTGTGTGTGTGTGTGTGTGTGTGTGTGTGTGTGTGTGTGTGTGTGTGTGTGTGTGTGTGTGTGTGTGTGAGAGTCAGTGAGAGATTTTTAGATTTCAGTATAAACTAAAAGCAAAATGTTTTTAATTTTTTTTTTTACTTACCAAAATGTATCCCCCATTTGCAAAACACCTTTTAAAATTATACTAAATTAGGCTTCCGGTTATGGCGTCGAGCTGAACGGCAGCATTTCTCCCCGCTCCGTCGCCGAACTTAAGATTTTCGCTGCAAAAACGCCTAACTCCTATTCTAAAGCTACTTAAAGTCAACCTAATGTCATTGTAAGTTAAACATGCCCAGGGGAGTATCAAAGAGTAAATATAAGAAATCGCTTAACTCTCTGGACTTTCAAATTAGTGAGGACAGTGTCTCAGAACCCGAACATAGTGAAGGAGACGCCATGTCGGTGGTCACAGACAGCGCGCAGGTGAACGAGGTAACCAGCGCTGATATTATGCAAGCCATCAAATCCCTCAAACATGACTTTCATGCAGAAATTAGTGGTGTGTTAACGGCTATTAAGGATGTTCAGGCGAACATACATGAGTGCAACGGGCGCATCACACAGGCTGAAGAGCGGGTATCCTCGGCGGAGGATTCAATTAGCGGCCTGCAGACAAAAGTCAGTGCGTTGGAAAGAAAGGTGAAGTTTTTGGAAACGAAGGCAGATGATCTGGAAAACAGAAGCCTTCGCAATAACATGAGAATCGTGGGCATACCAGAGAAGGAGGAGGGGCGGATTCTTGCGCTTTTATGGAAAACTGGTTTACCGAAAATCTAAATGTGCAGCCGCCGGTGGTATTGGAGAGAGCTCACCGCATTACCGGATCGACGAGCGCCCCCGCCTCCACCCCGCGAACCTTCATTGTGAAGTTTCTAAACTATCGAGACAAAGGAGCGTGTATGGAGAGCATCAAGAGCAAAAGGCCAGTTGATCTACAAGAATAACAGCATCAGGTTCCACCCGGATTTATCGGCTGAAGTATATAAACAACAGCGAGAATTCTATGAGGTGCGGCAGAAGTTAAGGGAGAAGGGAGTTGACAAACACAGGATACTTTTTCCAGCCAAGTTGCTTGTGACCCATGGGGGACGCACATACACTTTCAACACGCCTGCTGCAGTCTATCAGTTCATTAGTGGTCTGGGAGGAGACGCATGATAAAGCTATGGTGACATTTCTTTCAAGGCCTTTTTTTGCTGCTCGCTTCCCTCCCTGCTCTTCCGTAACAATAACTTGCTGCGTGACTATATTAGGGAGGTAAGCCACTACTTGCTGTTTTCATAAGCAGTTTTCATTGGTTTCTAAATTGTTGGATGACTTTATGGGCGTAAAGGCAATAGCACTAAATCCTCTTCAGTGGCGGATAAAGGATCTTTTTTTTTATTATTATTATTACTATTTTTTATTTTTTTTTTTTTCTCACTTTATTTTAAAAACTGTGGCGATGAGAGTGGGAGACATAAACGCAGGACATCTGTGATGGTCGGAGGGGACACAGATTTACTGCGGGACTGCAATAACGAGCTTGCAGTCAAGGCCCAGTCTCCTTTATGGAGGTTCTGGATAATCCTTCACTTCCTTGCAAAACTTTTTCTTTCACGGCCGACTCAAGTGCTTTATATGGTTTTGTTAATGTTACTGCAAGGAAGACTTGTATGTTTATGGGTGAATAAATTGGAAGCCTGGACGCAAAATGTTATCATGTATATAGTTACAGTGTTCGTGTTAATGTTTTATTTTACAACATGGGATATGTATAACAATGAGCCCCAAGAACATAAAAGAACCGCAATGTGCGATAAATGGTTTGCATACGTAAGCGTTAATGGATAGCATAAGAGTAATTAGCTATAATGTTAAGGGCTTACATAACCCCATAAAAAGGAAAAAAATTCTCAATGAGCTTAAACATCTTAACTGTACTATAGCCTTTATACAAGAAAGCCACCTATCAGATTCTGAACACATGAAACTTAAAAGGTCATGGGCCAGCCAAGTGTATTTTTCATCTCATGGTTCAGGGAGAAGGCGTGGAGTGGCAATATTGTTGCACAGCTCACTGCAGTTTTGTTTACACTCAGAAACTACTGATAAAGAGGGGAGATTTATTTTGGTAAATGGATCCATCTGTGGTGTGAATGTCTCTATGCTGAACATCTACGCTCCAAATGAAAGCAATCCTAATTTTTTTAAGAAAATTTGTGAAATGATTATAGAAAAAGCTAAAGGAATCATTTTGATTGGAGGTGATTTTAATTGCATTTTGTCAAATAGGATGGATAAAAACCCACCATCATTTGCCAGGCTTTCAGGGACCAATAGGATTTTAAAACAAATGGTGGAGGATCTGGGTATGATTGATGCATGGAGACATATTCACCCAAGAGATCGGGACTACACATTCTATTCAAACCCACACTCCTCATATTCCAGGATTGATTATTTCTTTGTTGCTAAAAATGAGTCTTACAGAGTCCTAGATTGTAAAATACATAACATAACTTTAAGTGACCATGCCCCAGTTAGTTTGATTTGGGATTTGGGTAGGGGTTATAACCCAAGTTTATGGCGTCTAAATGTCTCACTTCTAAACGATAATGCATTTAAAGATCATATAAAGGCGGAATTGGACCAATACCTTCATTTTAATGACACGAGTGAGACATCACCAGTGACCTTGTGGGAGGCGGCTAAGGTAGTTTTGAGGGGAAAGATAATTTCATTTGCATCAGCTAAGACGAGACTTAGAGAAGCCAAACGTAAAGAACTTGAAGAACAAATTAAACAGTTAGAACAGAGACATAAAAGTCAACTATCTACAAAGGATCTAACTCAGCTTAAGGAAGCCAGGAGAGCTTTGGGAGACTTGCTCACAAATAATACTGAGAGAAATTTAAGATTTTTAAAACAGCGCTATTATGAACATGGGAGTAGAGCAAGTAAATTATTAGCATTCCAACTAAAAAAACAGATGAGTCTAACAGTTGTACAGAAAATTAAACATAACAACTCAGATAAGCCCTTTCTGTATAAGCCAGATGAGATATCGGGAGCTTTTGCCACTTTTTATAAGAAACTGTACTCAAATACAGACACATGTACAGAATTTGGAAAAATTGATGCCTACTTAGAAAACATAAATCTGCCAAAGCTATCAGAAGAAGACTCACAAGCTATTGATCGACCCATTATGAGAGAAGAAATTGTAGAAACAATCAAGGGGTTAAAAAACGGCAAAAGTCCGGGCTCGGATGGATACTGTAACGAATTTTATAAGGCCTTTGTAGATGATATAAGCCCTATTTTAGAGAAAGCATATGCTTATGCATTTGAAAGGGGGGAATTCCCACCAAATTGGAAAGAGACAATAATTTCGGTTATTCATAAGGAGGGAAAGGACCCTACAGAGTGCAGTTCATATAGACCCATAGCGCTTCAAAACTCGGACTGCAAAATATTGACCTCTATACTGGAAAAAAGACTTAAAACAGTTATAACGACTCTAGTGCATCCGGACCAGACAGGCTTTATTACTGGTCGCCAGCTGTCTGATAACATTCGTCGGCTACTGAATGTTATGTCCTATGCCAAGTCTAAACCAGTGCCATGTATGGCATTAGCTTTGGATGCAGAAAAAGCATTCGACCGTGTCTCCTGGCCTTTCCTTTTTAGTGTTTTGAGGAAATTTGGTTTGGGTCCTGGATTTGTTAAATGGGTCCAACTGTTATGCTCATCTCCAAAAGCGACAGTAAGGGTAAATGGGTGTTTCTCACAAAAATTTCTGTTGGGGAGGGGTTGCAGACAGGGGGATCCTCTTTCGCCTCTTCTTTTTGCCCTTAGTATAGAGCCCCTTGCACAGCTAATACGAGATAGTACAGATATTAGTGGTATTGAAGTGAGTGGAGAGGAACACAGGCTGTCGCTATACGCAGACGATGTAATTGTGTATATCTCAGATCCCACAAAGTCTGTTCCAAATTTAATGAAATGTACTGAGACCTTTGGATTTTACTCAGGTTACAAAATAAATGTGACTAAGACAGAAGCACTCCCCATGAACAATTTAATCTCCCCACAGATGAAATCTGCTTTCTCATTTAGATGGCCCAAGGAGGGTATTAAATATTTGGGAATAAATATACCCTCTGATCTTAGTTTATATCAAAGTAATTATATTAAATTAATAGATAAAATTAAGCACGATTTGAATCGCTGGAATACACTTCCCCTTACTTTAATAGGCAGGGTGGAGGCTGTTAGGATGAATGTTCTCCCAAGGCTCCTTTTTCTATTTCAAACTCTACCAATCTCTCCGCCTAAATCTACTTTTAGTCTTTTAGATCGTCTCATCTCAAGATTTATATGGCAGGGTAGGAGACCCAGAGTTAGATATAAAGTCTTACAATTGGCAAAAACTAAAGGGGTCTAGGACTACCCAACTTGAAACATTACTGGTTAGCGTCACAATTACGTGCAATGATAGTGTGGCTATCAGATGATACAAGCACAAGATGGCTCAATATAGAAAAAAGTTACAGTCCTGATATGCCTTTGTCAGTGATCCCCTTTAATAGGCTTAAATCCACCAGAGAACTTTTGGGAGAATGGTCGAACACAACATGTATAGCTTGGAAGGAAATACAACAAATGTTTAAGCTAACAGGCAATTTCTCTGTTTTGAGTTCAATTACTTATATTCGAGATTTTCTTCCATTGAGACTTGATACAGGATTCAAAAACTGGAAACTTTTGAACCTTCATTATGTACACCAATTATTTAGTAATAATAACTTCAAATCATTTGAACAACTGAGAATAGAGTTTAAACTACTAAGAACAGATTTTTTCAGGTACCTACAATTAAGGAGTTACATACTAAAACACCCAAACTGGAACAGATTAATAGAGCCCTCCCTTTTAGAACGGTATTTATTAAAAATTCAGGGTGGAGAACATATGAGGAAACCAATAACCAATGTTTATAAGATCATTGCTTCAATGACAAAAGACAATTCATTCTATGTGAAAGACAAGTGGACTAGGGAGCTACGGCTTGAAATAAGTGAAGAAGTTTGGTTGGAGGTATGTACTCAGGCTCATAAAGTTACTAATGCCAACTTGTGGAAGGAATTTCAATGGAAAATAAATAACAGATTTTTCAGAACACCACAAGTTATGGCTAAAATGAATCCAAATCAATCAAGTCAGTGTTGGAGGGGGTGTGGAGAGACAATGGCTACTCACTCACATATTTTTTGGGAATGCCCTTTGTTGGATAACTTTTGGAAATCCATTTTTACATATATTAATAAAGTTTTGAATGTTGATCTGATAAAAGACCCTCTGATAGCAATCCTAGGGATTAAACCAGTAGTGATACACAGTAGGAAAAAGATGTATTTATTACAGATACTACTGATAGCAGCAAAGAAAGCCATTACAAAAAAGTGGCTTAAAAATGAACCACCAAACCAAGCTGAGTGGCTAACAATTTTGAGAAATATTTACACTATGGAAAAAATTACTTATTCATTGAGATTACAAAGGGAACTTTTTATTGAAAGATGGGCACCATTAATGACGGTGATGGAGGACCATTAGAACTAACTGGTTATATTTGCCAGGGGAACTTGAATACAACCCATGTTTTGTTTTAAGTTGATGTTTATTTTGTTCAAATTGTTTGCTTTAAATACTGTTAATGATTTTCTTATTTCTTTTTTTCTTTGTATTTTTGGACATATTTTCTGTGGAATTGATCATACATGTAAAGATGCGTGAATGTTATGATCCCCTGTAAAAGATATTGTTTCTGTGTGCAAGTAATTGTTGTAAAAGGAGATCTGAAGAAAATTCAAAATAAAAAATGAGTAACAAAAAAAAATTATACTAAATTATATTTTTGAAAATATAAAAATGAAAACGGCCATGTATACATGAACATGACTGAACATGTTCAAATTCCCTTTTTTCTATTAACATTGTTAAACTAAATATTCCTTTACTAATATGAACACATTTTTAAAATTTATATTTCAAACTAAAAGCATTTGTTAACCCATTCAGACATCTTTGAAGTTTTTATATGAATAATAATCAGTCTCAGTAAATTTAGTAACTGTTTTTATTCTTCAGTACATTATAATCTTTTGGACGCGTGCGTGTGTGTGTATTGTATTTTATAAAATATACCATTTTTATTCTTTTGTTATTTCGATCCGGCTGTTTCTTCATTACAATCTTATTTTTGTTGCTTACACAGGAAGATTAGAGCATGTGACAGAATACGTATGCTGTCACACATCTGTTCAGCACGTGCGTGACCATGAAAGTTCCTAAATCACCATCAGGACTTCTAATATGGCATCAAAGTTCAAAAATCATCCATCATCCACCCTACAAATGACCCGCAAGTCAACACCATAGATATTTAAAAATGCTGAGAATCAATGGACATATTCAAAACCCATGTCAAAGGTCAATCGCCATTTAAATTCCATAACCCCAGGGTCATGGAGTCCATACAGAGGTCAACTATGGGGGGATGGGATAATATTTGGGTGGTCCTGTGGGGGAGGGGAGAGGTCAAGTTCATATGTCAAAGGTCAAAGTAATTAATCATTTTTTGTCATTCCATCCAGGGTAATTACTACTTATATTTCTTATTGTGGTATTGTAATTTCAGGGATGAAAAAAAAAAAAAATACAGACATAAATGAAATGTGGGACACTACTTAAGTCTTGCGTGGGACAAAGCTCCTAATTTCGGGACTGTCCCGCAAAACGCAGTCACCCTACTTTACACTTATGTTTTCATTTTAATTATTTGAGTTTAAATGGTTGTTGACATTTCTGTCTTAACTGAGGGGATTATGATCAGAGGAGGGTTAAGTTTAAAATAAAAATGTTTAAATGTAATATATTTTTCTCCTGGTACTTATTTTAAATGGGTCATAAAAAATCTATAATTATCAATATTGACCGATATGAAACACTGATATCGTGATACAGTTTTCAACCATATCGCCCAGCCCTACGTCTAACCGATAGTATTAATTGGTCAAAATTCTTGGTTAAGTTAACCAGTCAATTGACCCTTCGCAAAGACCTGCCCCCCTTAGTTACTGTTGCTTTGTCCGACAAGCCGTGGCGCTGTCACACCACACGCAGTGAAAAATACATCGCAGAGCAAAGAGGACACTGACAGCATGTCGACAGACAAGACAAAGCAGGTTACTTATAATATTAAAAAAGTCGCAGCTTTCAAACTGTGTAGTTATTAAATAAATTCAAACAATAAAAACCGTTTTGTGGCTCTGTAATGTGTCGTGACCATAGTCATGACAGATTGCTGTAGTGCCTCAGCTCAAGAGGCTCGTAAACCGATCATCTCTTCCTATTAGTCCATTTATAACATCAAATAACCATGAATGAGAAAGAATGTTGTTTCAAATGTGGAAAGATGTCAATATACACAATTTTTCAAGTTTAACTCCACTGAGGTTAATCTTCTAACTACTGGCTGCTTTGTCTGACAAAATGGTGGATGCGGCGTTCTGATTGGTTAGATCTCTTGTCAATCAAACTCCAGGTCAAGGGTCAATTTTGAACATCCCTAATTAAAACTTTCCAATGCTGATGCTGTGCTTTTTCACCATGATTCTCTCTCAATGAGTGTTCTGGCTGTAGCATGTTGTTTCATTTTTTTCGTTTGAAAATAATAATGGCCATGTTCTGTGGTGAAGCCTTGGTTTTTTTTTTGATGCATAGCTATGTAAGACAACCTACGTGTTTTTTTTATTTTTTATGTATAGCCCATTTTGTTAGGGCAACACAATTAATCATATTTTAATCGCAATAACAATATCTGCTTCTCTCGATTGATTACAAATAATCGTCACAATATTGGCCCGCTCATTATTTATCCTGAAAACGTGTTTTTTCTGTGGGATATGCTTGTGGTTGCCAGATGCAAAGAGCTTAAATCCCCCAAATAGAGCTTTTCCCTTTAAAGGATATACTTGTCCTAAATGCAAAAGAAGTGCAGATGATCTGAAAACAAACATGTACTATTTGTGTGACTAAATCTGCCATGATCAAACCTTCAGTATTATTTATTCTTCAGACATTCCTCTTTAAACACAATAAGCATCAGCAAATTTACCCACATTTGGTCCCACATTGAGTCGCATTGGGATTCCCATATCTATGTGATTTAAACCATTTAGGGCCCCAGTACAGTACTATGCTGATGATGAAATTTGTGTAATGACACTGTATCCTTAAACTGAAGTATACTTCTTTTTTTTTTTTTTTTTTTTTTCACCAACAGAGGGGGCTGTGTGGACAGTGATTGGTGAACGGTGGCTCAGTATTGGCTGGCTCCTGTGTCAGCATCACACGTATGCGTCATGCTCCTCACATGACCAGGATGTGTTTGATGCTGACGCAGGAGCCAGCCAATACTGAGCCGGCATTTGGACGCAAACAAAGAAGCTCTGTAAACAGCGTAAACGTAAACAGCTTAGCAGAATGACGGGAGAGACAAACTTGTTGAATAAAGTCGTTATTTTTGTTTTGTTTTTTTGCACACAAAAAGTATTTTCGTCACCTCATAACATTAAGGTTGAACCACTGTAGTCATGTTTACTTTTAACAATGTTTTTACTACTTTTCTGGACGTTGAATGTGGTAGTTTCGTTGCTTTCATTAGAGGATAAAAAAAACTCTCGGATTTCATCAAAATATCTCTTAATTTGTGTTCCGAAGATGAAAAAAAACGACAAAGAAAAATGTATTGTCCCAGTTTTTTTTTTATTTCATAGATAACAAAAAGAGATTTCAGTGACATTTTGACTACTAAACTAGGAAATCTCCCCGTTTTTCAGGTAGTTGAATATGTGATTTTTTTTTTTTTGTTTTTTTTTATTATTATTTATTTATTATTATTATTATTTTTAATACTGCAGGCACTTTCGAGACATTGCAGAGTTAATTCCCCCAAATAAACAAGATCACTTGATTGTTCTTTTTTTTTTTTAAGTAGTTCTAGAAGCCATCATTAATATTGCCTTGGCCATTTTAGGATTTAACTACAATTCAAAAAATTATTTAATTTTTTTGTTGTTTTATTCAACTACACACTGAAGATAAACACATGTGGATACCAAAATATGTTTTCCAGCATTTCAACAGTAGGAAATTTCTTGAGGAAATTGGGGCCACTATGTGTAAAACCACCTTTAATGGTATTCATTGTGTACTGTATATTAGTGTATATGGTCTTTATGTCAGAAAATGTGATTTTCTGTGTGCACAGACATACCACCTGGCAGAGTGCACTGTTGGTTATAGACTTACTTTTTTTATTATTTTTTTTTTTTTTTATATGTTTTAAACAATTTCTTTATTTGTGAAAAAAATGCTATACTAGGATTACAGTGTGACTAAAGTATAAATCATGTGTTTTTATTTTTAAGTTCAAATTATTATTTTTTATTATATTTTATTAAATATGTAATGATAATAATAATAATTTCATTGCAGTAAAGTTGTGCCTGTGTTATATATTATCTTTTATTTGTGACTCCATATTGACCATGCCATGAAAAACTATATTGGTCAGCCCCTACAAGTATATGAAATATTTTTAAGGAACATTGGTGTAGTGTAGAGATAGAATTTCTTGAACACCTACTGCAGTTTGCTTTAGGCCCGTCTGACTTCAGCATGTGCAATGTGGTGGATGAGGAACTGAAAGAGGGGACATCTCATGGTGTTAAAGTCCTTTATAAGTTCCCCTGGGGCTCAGAGACCCTGGAGACACTGTGGAGCCTGGGGGATACACAACTGCTAAAGTCTCACCAAGGAACTTGCACCAAACTACAGGTCAGAGCAAAGCAAACTTAGATAATGTTTGTGTAGTTTAGATTGTCAAATTAATAAAATATATTTTATGCACATGGGTAAATTTCATGTAGATGTAAATTTCAGTGCAGAGATGGAAGAAAGTCTGTAGTTCCTCATGTCATCTCTGTCAGTGCAAATATGGATCTAGGAATGCTGGCTTATCTATTTAACTCATTTCAACTTCTGAAAAAAAACGACAGCAAACAGAAGCTTCATCAGAGGACGGTGAGTAAGCTTACAGTTTCCCTAATTTATTTTATTTTAATTTTTAAATTATGCTTAATATGTAATTGTTAATGTAAAAAAAGTCAGAGAAGCTGACCAGGGTTTCTTTGCGATGTTCAGGTTTTAAAGCTTCATCCCAGTTTAACTCCAGTGAAAGTGGCTTTGGATATGGGACGAGGCTCTAATACAGAGCTCAGACAGGTACAGAGGGATAAACATATAACTATATTTATAATTATTACTGTCTCTTTAAAAACTACAGTTCAAAAGCTCAGGATCAGTCTTGTTTACCTTTATTTTGTTTTTGAAAGAAATTAATACATTTCAGCAAGGATGCAATAATCGCTAAAAAGTGAGAGTAAAGACTTTTATATTGTTAAAATATTTTTTCCCCCCATTTATCATTCTAGTCAAGAATCCAGAAAAATACAGGTGCTGGTCATATAATTAGAATATCATCAACAAGTTGATTTAATTCACTAATTCAAAAAGTGAAACTTGTGTATTATATTCATTCATTACCCACAGACTGATATATTTATTTCTTTTAATTTTGATGATTACAACTGACAACTAAGGAAAATCCCAAATTCAGTATCTCAGAAAATTAGAATATTGTGAAAAGATTCAATATTGAAGACACCTGGTGCCACACTCTAATCAGCTAATTAACTCAAAACACCTGCAAAGGCCTTTAAATGGTCTCTCAGTTTAGTTCTGTAGGCTACACAATCATGGGGAAGACTGCTGACTTGACAGTTGTCCAAAAGACGATCATTGACACCTTGCACAAGGAGGGCAAGATACAAAAGGTCATTTCAAAAGAGGCTGGCTGTTCACAGAGCTCTGTGTCCAAGCACATTAATAGAGAGGCGAAGGGAAGGAAAAGTTGACACCCTGTTGAAAAAAGTGTACACCCTGGAGAGGACTGTAAAACAAAACCCATTCAATAGTGTGGGGGAGATTTACAAAGAGTGGACTGCAGCTGGAGTCAGTGCTTCAAGAACCACTACGCACAGATGTATGCAAGACATGGGTTTCAGTTGTCGCATTCATTGCGTCAAGCCACTCTTGAACAACAGACAGCGTCAGAAGCGTCTTGCCTGGGCTAAAGACAAAAAGGAATGGACTGCTGCTGAGTGGTCCAAAGTTATGTTCTCTGATGAAAGTAAATTTTGCATTTCTTTTGGAAATCAGGGTCCCAGAGTCTGGAGGAAGAGAGGAGAGGCACACAATCCACGTTGCTTGAGGTCCAGTGTAAAGTTTCCACAGTCAATGATGGTTTGGGGTGCCATGTCATCTGCTGGTATCGGTGCACTGTTTTCTGAGGTCCACGGTCAACGCAGCCGCATACCAGGAAGTTTTAGAGCACTTCATGCTTCCTGCTGCTGACCAACTTTATGGAGATGCAGATTTCATTTTCCAACAGGACTTGGCACCTGCACACAGTGCCAAAGCTTCCAGTACCTGGTTTAAGGACCATGGTATCCCTGTTCTTAATTGGCCAGCAAACTCACCTGACCTTAACCCCATAGAAAATCTATGGGGTATTGTGAAGAGGAAGATGCGATATGCCAGACCCAACAATGCAGAAGAGCTGAAGGCCACTATCAGAGCAACCTGGGCTCTCATGTCAAGTCAAGTCACCTTTATTTATATAGCGCTTTTTACAATGCAGATTGTGTCAAAGCAGCTTTACATGGATAACTGGTACATAATTTGGCAGCACAGCAGCTCTTAAATAATGGTGTCAATACAGGCAGATCAGAAGCACTGTTGAATAAATGTCAATAATACTATTGAATATCAAATGTCAAGTGTCCCCAACTAAGCAAGCCAAAGGCGACAGCGGCAAGGAACCCAAACTCCATCAGGTGACATCAGGTGGCAAACAAGTGGCAAATAGGTGTTAAAATGGAGAGAAAGAAAAAAAAAACCTTAGGAGAAACCAGGCTTAGTCGGGAGGCCAGTTCTCCTCTGGCGAACAGTGCTTTGTTACGAATCAGGTTGCCTATCATAAGTCTGATAGGATCGCAAAGTATTTATTTCAGTTCCATCCAGTTGAGGATCATATTCATCACGCTGGTATGGACGGTCTTTTGAGGAACTGTGCTACTGGCGATCATGGTGATGAGGCCTTCACAATGGATGATCTAGTTGACTCGATCTCTGCTGATACTTCAGGGCTGCGTTGTGGTCGTGTCATGGCACCAGTCCTTGGTCTCAGCTGGATACGGCCCAGATCCGGTTGACCACGATATACCTCGGGATAAACAGAAAGACTAATATTAGCGTAGATGCCATTCTTTTTCTGATGTAACGAGTACATCTGGTGTTATAGTAAGTGTTCCCGGTTCCGGCTGACCTAATTTATGCAGCCTAATAATCCATTAACGGATTTGAAAATATAAATTGATAATGTGTTATGTGTATGCCAGGTTAAAGAGATGCGTTTTTAGTCTAGATTTAAACTGACAGAGTGTGTCTGCTTCCCGAACAATGCTAGGAAGATTGTTCCAGAGTTTAGGTGCCAAATAGGAGAAGGATCTACTGCCTGCAGTTGATTTTGATATTCTAGGTATTATCAGATGGCCTGAATTCTGAGATCGCAATAAACGTGAAGGACTATAATGTATTTAGAGCTCGCTTAGGTACTGGGGAGCTAAACCATTTAGTGCTTTGTAAGTAATTAGCAAGATTTTAAAATCTATACGGTGTTTAACAGGAAGCCAATGCAGTGATGACAGAACTGGGCTAATATGGTCATACTTCCTAGTTCTGGTAAGAACTCTAGTTGCTGCATTTTGTACGAGCTGTAGTTTATTTATCAAGTGGGAGGAACAACCACCCAGTAGAGCGTTACAGTAATCTAGCCTTGAGGTTATGAACGCATGAACTAACTGTTCTGCATTCTTCATTGAGAGCATATGTCGTAGTTTAGATATATTTTTAAGATGGAAGAATACAGTTTTACAGATGCTAGTAACATGGCCTTCAAATGAAAGATTGGTATCAAAGAGAACACCCAGGTACCTAACTGACGACGAAGACTTATCAGAGCAGCCATCAAGTGTTAGACAGTATTCTAGATTATTGCGTGAAGAAGTTTTCGGTCCAAAAGTTAGAATCTCTGTTTTTCCTGAATTTAGTAGTAGGAAATTACTGGTCATCCAGTTTTTTTAAATCAGCTATACATTCTTTTAATTTAGCGAATTGGTGATTTTAGTCAGGGCAGCAAAGAAATATAGAGCTGAGTATCATCAGCGTAACAATGAAAACTAACGCCATGCTTCCTAATGATATCTCTCAATGGTAGCATGTACAGAGTAAAAAGCAACGGTCCTAGTACTGAGCCTTGCGGTACTCCATATTTAACTTGTCTCATCGTTTACTACTACAAACTGATAACGATACTGTAAATATTACTATAAATTACAGCAACACCTCCCCCTCATAACATCTGAACAGTGCCACAGACTGATCGATTCAATGTCACGCCACATTGCTGCTGTAATTCAGGCAAAAGGAGCCCCAACTAAGTATTGAGTGCTGTACATGCTCATACTTTTAATGTTCATACTTTTCAGTTGGCCAAGATTTCTAAAAATCCTTTCTTTGTATTGGTCTTAAGTAATATTCTAATTTTCTGAGATACTGAATTTAGGATTTTCCTTAGTTGCCAGTTATAATCATCAAAATTAAAAGAAATAAACATTTGAAATATATCTGTGTGTAATGAATGAATATAATATACAAGTTTCACTTTTTGAATGGAATTAGTGAAATAAATCAACTTTTTGATGATATTCTAATTATATGACCAGCACCTGTATATCATGATTTCCACAAAAATTAAGCAGCACAGTCATTCTAACATTGATAGCAATTCAAACTTTGACCATCCACAGCCAAAAATATCAGAAATAAATTTAGATATTTAGATAATAAATATAGATTATCAAAGTCACAGCTTGTATCGAAATATATTTATTGAATCTGATTATCAATCAGTATTTTTTATTCTGTTACTTCATTGTCATTTTCAAATGTAGCTCACTCAAAAGTAAAGAGTGTTGGTAAACACGTTGAAGATTTATTTATAGTCTGTCATTTCATAAAGTGATCAGCCATTTCCTCACAAAAGTGAGCATACTGAATTCAGTGTGTTGAAGCCCCTCTCCCATTGATGTCCATTACAAAAAGACAACCTGTTCTCATTCCAGTGGCCTCGTCTGTTAGGGCTCCATTCACACTCCAGACAAAAAGCACCACACAGCAACTAGGTCACACACTGGACGTGTCATTCTGTACTTGCATTTGCAAGTTCAAGGTGGCAGTCAAAACAGTGAATCTTATCACCAGTATACAGGCAAGTTTAATGAAGTGGCATCAAGTTTGAAAGTTTTTGAAAAATAAGTACAAATGATGATCTAGTGAAAGGGTGATCTATATTGTAACAATTCTAAAGCATAGACTTTATTCCAGCCACACAGTTTTGTAGTAGTAGTTGGGCACCCCCGACAGATGCTAGTGTGTGTAAACTCATAAAAACAATGTATTCTAATTTTATTTATTTGACTGTCTTTACACTCACTTTGCGAAAACATAATGAAACATAACCTGCAAAACTGGCCAGTGAATTGATTGTGTTACCAGGCATGGTTGATTTTCATCTGCATTTGGTGGATGTTAATATCAAACCTTGTGCCTAGGTAAATATAATGTGCATTGTAGCACCTATAATCTTTGTGAACTGAAACAAATTTAAACCTTTTTTTTATTATTTATATGAATCTTAAAATATGAGAGACTCAAACTCTCTCCATTTTTAATTGACCCAAAAACTGGAACTTTTAACAGTATTGACCATTTACAGTTGGATTAAAATTCTAATCTCAAAATTTTAGTCTAAAGAAGTCTAAGAAACAAGTGTGCAAAATCTGTAATCTCTAATCTGGTGATTTTGTAATACCAATACATATACATAAAAAAAAAGAAAAAAAAAAAGAAAAGGTAAATTAAAAATGGTCATGCAACCTACTTTACAAATTTGTGGACCACTTAATATGGACTGAACAAATGTCTCTCTAAAGGTTTGTGAGGGTTTGCTCCAAGAGTTTCTTGAAGTTGGAATTTCCACATGGCCTGGATACTTGGACACAATGTCATTATCTCTGGAGAATTTACACACAAAGTAACTGACTCTATTCATATTTTCTATACAATACGGAGTCATTTTTTGAGTAAAGTTTTCATGATGAAATTAATGTTGAAAGTTTTCTTTATGCTGCAGGTATGATGAAATGGGTGTCCTCTTCACAGTGATGGTCAGTGAGAGTACTCTAAAAAGTGGCCTTCTGCTGGTCCGTAACAGAGATACCACCATCAGAGAGACCATGCACATCTCAGAAATCAAATGCTTCCTGCTCAAATACATATCTGCCTCAGACAATATCTGACTTTTATCACCTGTGTCTCAATGGAGTACATCTTGTAAAGTACTGTAATGTGGTGATATAACTGTTGGGAGTATTGTGACTGTTACAAAATTACTCTGCTTATGTAAAATGATGGTATTAGTATATGCCATTTGAAAAAAAAAAAACTTAAACTAAAATTCATATGAAACTATCAAAAGTTCCATTCTGAAATGTTTGACCATGTTAACTAATATATTCTCTATATCTGCCACTTTGACTTTGCTCCAGAGTTTATGTTGATGTTATGTGGTAGGAGTTTAGTGGTTAAAAATCTGGCCCAGATAATCAAAGATTTAGGTTTCTTACACATTTTGCAATGTTTGGAAAATGCAATGTCACCTATATTTTCAAGGTGTGAAATATGCTTGAATTTGGAATGACGTCCTTGCAAGTGTTTGATATATGTTCTTAGAATGTTCAGTGTGAGTAAAAAAATTAAAAAATAAACTTTATGTTATGGATCCAATGCGCATTGTGAGTCTCATTGCTTTGCGCAAGTAGGTTACATGTGATATATGGGCCCACTCGGACACTGGGGGGACTCAAATAACTTTTTTTTATTTTTTTTATACAGGGACACATTTTAACCATTAATCGTGTAATGAAGTCACATGCAAAAGTATCTTGGATGAAGCTCATCTGAATTTAGTATAGTCTACATGTTTACTTTAACAGTAGATATTTACATAGGAAATAAAAACCAAATTACCCTCCTCAGTTTTTCTGATGATGGAGCATACTGCCATATAAAATATCATGTAATCGTGGCACCGCCTAAATTATGTACACTATATGTACATAATTTACATTTTCTCATTTTATTTGTCTTATTTTTGTGAGTAGAATGAGTAAATGAGGGCTAAATCTTTTAGAGATTTACATAGGAAATAAAAACCAAATTACCCTCCTCAGTAAAATTTCACGTAATCATCAATTAAAAAAATTTAATTGATGTTCAACAAATAAATAACAGGTATAATACAAATGATAAAGCTTAGTTTGCTTAATATTTGATCCCTTTCTACAAAATCACTCTTTGTAAGTGATATGATTACAGATACACATACCCTAGTTGTGCTTTGTTTGACAGAAACCTGGCTAAAACCAGACGAATACATTACTTTAAATGAGTCCAAAAGCCAAGATTACTCAGAGGTCTATTCTTTTGAAGTGATGGTGCTTTATGTAACGTTATTTAGTGTACATGATAAATCCCCTTTGATGTTTGTGCTGGCTACTGTATACAGGCCACCAGGGCACCATACAGACTTTATCAAAGAATTTTCTGATTTTCTGTCAGAGTTAGTACTGGCTGTGGATAAAGTCCTTATTGTTGGTGATTTTAATATCCATGTAGATAATGAAAAAGACGCACTGGGATTGGCATTTAGAGATATTCTAAACTCTATTGGAGTTCGGCAACATGTGTCAGAACCCACTCATTGTCGTAATCGTATTTTAGTTCTAATACTGTCACATGTAATCTATATTGATGCCGTAGAAATTCTGCAGCAGAGCGATGACATCTCAAATCATTATCTAGTCTTATGTATATTTCATTTAGCCAAGACTGCAAAGCCAACTCCCAGTTACAAATATGGTAAAATCAACACTTGATGATCATCAGACTGATTCAATTTTCATATATAATATAGTTGGAATTTTTACACTCGCATACACTTTTTAAAAATATTTCTCTGGTTATATTGTGGTGTAAGATTTTACTAAATTTTATAATGCATTTGGGTGTCTGTCTTTTTTTTTTTTTTCTTCTTCCTTGTGGAACAAGCGTTTCACTCGTTTTGGTGTACTCTCCATTCAGAGTGTTACATTATAAATAATCTTCCTCATTAGTTTCATCTCCTTAGCATACCAGATAGCTTAGAAGAACTTGATGTTGCAACAGAATCTATTGACACTCTCTTTTCCAGAACTTTAGACACAGTTGCTCCTTTGCGCTTAAAAAAAGATTAAAGTAAATAGTCCATGGTACAACAAGCACACTCGGGCCCTTGAAAGAGCAGCCAGAAATATGGAGTGCAGTTGGAAGAAAACAAAACTAGAGGTTTTTCACATTTCATGGAGAGCGAGCATGATTGCGCACAGAAAGGCCTTAAAAACTGCTAAATCTGATTATTTTTCAACCCTCTTAGAAGAAAACAAACATAAAGGTATTTAATTGATACAGTGGCTAAATTAACGAGAAATAAAGCTTCAACACCAGATTTTTCCAAACAGCACAGCAGTAATGACTTTACGAACTTCTGTACTTACAAGATTGATAATATTAGAGAGAAAATTATAACTACGCAATTGTCTACTGCAGTATCACATCAGTGCATTGTAGTGTCCCTGAGGAAAAACTCAATTTATTCATTGCTACACTGTAAAAAAATGATTTTATGGCTAAGTAAATAAAACAGGAAAAATCATGCATCTTTTGCTAAGAATAATTTTGTAAAAATGAAAACACTAGAATATTTAGTAAAATCTAAATACATACTCAATTTTTACTAGCAAATATTAGACATCCAACAGATAAGTAAATTTTACTTGTGATTCTCTGGCATATTTACACAAATTAATAAAGTACTTGAAGCAAATTTAAAAAATTGTGTAAAATGTACATCTTGAATCAAGGAATCTGCACGTGCGGAAAGAAGAAAACCCGCAATCATGGAGGGCTGCTCCAAACTCCATTCCATTGCTTTCGACAGGTAAGCAGGTAAGCCACAGTAAAAACTGCATTATATTATGATTTTTTTTTTATTTAATTTATTCAGTAAATGTAATTTCATTCGATGATTGTGTTGTAATCACTTAATTTTGCACATTTAAAATTTAGACTGTTCTTAATGACGAGTTAGCTTCATAAAGTTAGCCTTTTAAGTTTAAACTACAAGTTTATAAATATATATATATATATATATACAGCTAAAACCCTGCATGTGTAACGACTGAGACAAATCAGACACAATTATTTGTTATAGTTAACCAATAATTGTTTAAAGCACTCTGGGGCCTGTCCCCCATCCCCTGAGAAGTTCTTTGTTACTAGTTTTATTGCATTGAAGAATGTGGTTGCCACATTGAGAGCAGAGAAGAGACACATGAAAACGTGCATCTTTCCTGCATTATCCCCACATAACACAGACTCTCTTGCATTAATGTATAGACAGACTGTTCTATAAATGAACATGCACATCCCCAGGAAATGGTATCCATTATTACTGTTGCTGTATTACAATCATTGTATTCACATGTTTTATGATACATTTAAGGTAACTTCAATTATGCCATGTTTAGTGTCTATGGGTTCGTATCAAGAAGATTTAAATGCTTGTGTATGCAGTATGTCCATACCTGTGCAACACATCAGTATTACAAGAATCTTTAATAATTCTTCAAAAACTCAGCCAATCTTGCTCAGTCGTAAAAGCCCTGACAGGAGGCGTGTTGTCACCCGGAAATACAACATGTTCATTGGTCCGGTTTAACAACTAGGAGGTGTGATTTTGACCAGAGGTTAAAAGCCAGTGAACAATGCCACTTCCTCTCTTTCCTTGCTTCGTGGATGACTGAAGAGACCCCCTTCTTGCTGCAGGCTTTTTCAGGCCAAGGCCTACCCAGCCATGTGCTCATCTATAAGTTGTTTCATAGTACTTCATCTAA